>NC_142714.1:18025303-18328333 GCF_055471065.1 Atractosteus spatula
TTCTGGTATTCTCCTCCTGAGAAGGAGGTAATGTACTGTAGATATTTTTGAGTAAAGGCTCAAAAGAAAATGTGAATATGAGATTGTACAGTCTGTGTACAGGCAGTGGGACAGTTAATTTCACAAGATATGGACAATTGACAGGATGAGGCTGGAGAATGGAGTTACTGGTCTCTAAACGACAACTATTTCTTTTTTGTGGAGAACCTGTTTTTAACATTCATTGTCATTCATCACAAAGATGACATACAGTACTGCCTGTATTCTCACTTTAGAAACAGTGTTTGGTGTTCCCCAAAACACACCTCTAGCGAACTCCAGCTTTTGAGGTATTTAAAAACCTTTGTTCATCTCTCCTGTGATTCAGTCTGTGTGTCAGATTCAAAGCAGCCCAGGGGGCTTGTGAGGTCTGCTGTGACATCTGCAACATCAGAAAGCGAACAGGCCAATGTTTTTGAGTTCGTTTTCAACAGTAGATTGTAAAATACTGATGTTTTACAAATGAAGCCATTAATAAAAAGGAAAATTCACAGAATTTTGTGATTTTTTAATTCTACAAATCTCAGCTGAAGAATTCTATTCTATTCTATTTTGATTAGTATAAAAAAGAGTTTCAAATATTGATACAGGAACAATGGGGGAATACTATAAAAACAAATCTGAAAATAAATTTGAAATAAAAAGGACAATAAATAGATTTATTTTCCTATAAAACTGAAACAACTGACTAGTATCTTAAGAAACATTACAGAACTAGCATTATGGTTTCTAAATTCATATGTTCTTCTGATTTTTCTTAAATAAATTCAGGCTTTCCCAGTAGTAAATTATTGGCTTAATGCAGATGCAAAGTAATGTAATGTTAAAGTTTGCTCTAGCAATGCAGTAAAAATAATATAATGGTGCTTCATCATCTTATGATCAAAGTTCATTTTAAACTGGAACCAGGAGACATCACAAAAAAGGCTTTATTCTGTCTTTCATGTGCTAATGTAATCAAAAGGCACAGGATTGGCTCAGTATTTAATACATTAATAAAGAAAAGTAAATTTGGTTGTACAGTATATGTTTTGTTCAAGTTGGTTATTAATACCATATATCAGAAAGTGTGTGGAAGGCCTGAAGCACAACTTTGTTATGAGTGGTTGAAAGACAAATTAAGTGCTCATTTTGATAATGTCTAACTATAAACTGCTTTGTGAAAATATGACTGCATAGAAGAACTATTTCATTTCACACATGAAAACCACCTTCCTTCCTATGTAGAACCACGATTTTCTTAAATGAAACTTGGTGTGTATTAATTACAATACACAACATCAATGGGAAAGCCCTGCTCTCTCTTGTGTGGTCCTGCAAGTTTCAGTGGTAGGCTAAACCCGCAAAATAAACCTATGAAAAACAGTGGAAAGACTTGCTGGCAGATAAAGATGTAGAGCTATATTTATGCTTTACAATTATAATGAATGCAGAAACTCAAGAAAACAATGTCAAGACTACCTAGTTAACTCTGTCAATGTAGATATATCATGGGTGACGCAAACTTTTCTTTGGACAGGACTTGTCCTGAAAGACATTCCTTAAAGTAAACATTTGAAATAAGCTGGAAAACTATTCAATGGACATTTTTCCCCTTAACTCAATCACCACTTACTTTCACCCATACGAATGTGTCAAAGCCAAACAGTTCTTTAGACTCCAGGAAACTAAATCATTACTGACATTCCAAACTAACTCCATTCTCCAATCTGTCAGTGCAAAGATGATGACTTCTAGCATCATCTTTTTCTTGAGACCCTTTTTTCTGTCAGACTGTTCACTCACGACTCAAAGATTAATGTTTAAGTTTGTTTTTGGGCCTGCAGTGAATGGTACATTTGGGCACCTAATCAAATTACATGATGATGCGGCTCAGTGAATATTTTGAGAGGGAAACAAGAAGTGGCATAGACTCAATCTTAAATAGTAACCCAGACAATGGAGTGAATAAAATCTGACCAATGGATATAATTAAATCTTTTAATGGAAAACCAGAAGAATAAGAACCTACAAAGTCCAGTTCTTTTTTTGCCATCACTTACACTATTGTGATATCTTTCATGGGACAGGTACATGATAATACACCAGTAAATGCCTGATAAGAACACCTGATCTGTTGAGTGTGTTAAAAAGCATAAATATTCTAAAATCCTTGACAAAGCGCTGAAAACAAAACTGCTCCTCAAATGCCTTAAAAAGACCCAGCCTGCTGTAGTGTAAGTTAATTCAACAGAAAATATCAGCATAATCATAATTATACCAATTATATGCTGCAAATTTATGCTCCCTGTTAGGTACTTTCCAAAACTGATTTGGTAATTCTGTAAAAAACTAATCTAGTTCTTGTAATATTTATGGAGTTCTACCTTTACTCTTCACATTTGACTCATGCTTAAAAATGCAGGCTGTAACATGTCTTACATCTTACTGCTAGCGGTACCACTATGGCCAGCTTTAGGAAACTGGGAGAAGTACTATTCTTGAACTGCATTCAGAACAGACAAAAATACCAACTGTTACTAGAGTTAAATAAAGTTTATCAAGAGAACTACTTTGGGTGATTGATATTATCCCATTTTAAAGATAAATAAAAAACAGAAAGTTATCGAAGTATTTAGGCAGCTTAAAAAATGTCACAGATAAAATAACGTTGGTAAACGTTTACAAATTGTAACTGATATTTAGATATAGTATTTAATTTTAGTGTGTGGTGACATTTTGAAATACAGCAGTGCAGCCAAAGAAATCCAAAAGATCTCTTTTTAAACTCAAATATCATATGGTTTATTTGTCAATTTAATTACTTCTAAAACTGTGCAGCAATAAGTGAAATTGAAATGATTTATTTAGATGAGACTAACATGTTTTGATCTGCAGTGATTGATGTAAATACAAGCCAAGTCACACCTTATGTGTAATACAATTCACAACAGGCCCTTTTCAGAGAACATGAAGGTTGGAAGCACACTTACAAATCAGTAACAAACATTGTGTTCAGATATGAACCCAAGATATTCTGCTTGAAAAGAAAAGGTAGATTATTTCTGAAAAGAAGAAAAATGACTTTCCAAATAATGTTTGCACATGGCTCTGTGGTACAAAGAGGTTTTCACAGGTAACTAAAGTCATGTAACGTCAAGACAACTTTAAGGTCAAAACCAAACCTGAACAGGTCCATAACAAATACAATGGAAACAATTCAAGTCACACCTTTCACCCACTGACAATTTGCAACTGCAGGGATTTACAGTTTTGAGACTGATGTGTCAGTCTGCAACAATATAATTCAAAAGAACCGTTTTAAATGTTCCTTAATTGGACACCCAATTTCAGTCTGCAAAACATCTGACAAATTTCCCATTAAGAAGTGAATCATTTAAAAGACTGGTTAAGCAAAAAAAACTACTAGAATATTTATTACAGCAAGGACAGCAAAATAAAAACAAAAGTCTACAGACTACTGTGTATGGCAAAATGCCACTATTAGACATTCCACTACAAGTTAACTAGGATCAGAGACCTATATGGATAATAAGCAACAAGAATATACCAAGTTTATTTACAGTATTTTTTGTTTTACTGTAAAGGAACTATATCTGAAAGAAAAAGGTTCAAGGTGCAAAATTAAGAACAAAAATTAAGCTGACAGCTGCTGGCTGAGATGAAAGAAAAGGACAAAGAAAGGAAGTTGGCTGTTTAAATGGGATGCCCTCAGTTATTAGAGAATAATCTGGCTTTAAATATACTGAAAAGGAAAAAACAAGGACACTATTGAATTTCTTTGCTACAAAGCCTTCTAGATTTTTATAATAACATGGTCAAGACATTCACCTGACACCCGATTTAAGCAAGTACAATGCCATACAAGGGAAAAGGGGAAAACATTCCCTAAAGAGCTCCAATGGAATTATTCTTGTAAGTGTAATTCTGAATCTGCAGTTTCCTCAAGTTCAGAAACACTTGTAGCACGTGATTGTTCAAGAAAGAAGGTAATTCGTTTAATTTAGGGAACACTGGACTGTGAGCCCTGGAGGGCCTTTAGGTTTCTATCCCACTTGTTCTCCAAATTGCTTAATTTTGAAAAAATATCACCTGTTAAATTCATCACAGGTATAAGTAGTTCCAGACCTTTAAACACTGATTGGTTCATTTCTACCTATAAATCTTGCTGTATACTGTAGGTGCTGTCCAAGAATGGGCTACAGACCCTCATCCTGGAGTAAAAAGATTTAATCCCACATCTCCATGGTGTCTCATATATAAAGATAACATTTCATGTGTGCAACTATAATGGGAGTCTTCAGTTTCAATGGATTTTTCCAGCTGTGTGTCACTGTCCTAAGCATATGTTTTCTATCAACTGTAAAAACATTTTGTAATTTTAAGTCTGATGGAAGAGTAATATGAGCTATTCTGTTTAAAGAAAACAGAATCATCCATATCATCCATATTGATTAAGTTTTGATTATCAGACCAGGAAGTACAGTATACCACACACCATTCTTAAATTAGGATTAAATGGGTATTTTGATTATCATTTGTCAGAAATCACTTCGAAATGCCGAGATTTGATACAATTTATCTTTCAAATGTGATTTTTGATTAGGAAAGGGAATAAAACAATATACAGTAGACGTACCTACAAACCAGACCTGGGTAGGTTTGACAACAAATTTGTATAGAAGAGAGCCTGTTAAGCCACCTGATAAAAAAACAAAACAAAAGGAAATCCACAGGTAGTTATACATGGGTGACAACTATCATGCCTGTACTAATATGGCTAGAATAAACAGACTATTGTTCGGCTGTAGATGAAAACCTTATGCAATTCTTTGAGACGCAAATGTGTAATTATGCGATGAAATTCTAGGAATAAATATTGTGATTAGGTGTCCAAAAGTTGTCGTATGGCTTTGTTTTAATTTAAAAAATGTAGGAGACCTGGATATACCATGACAAAATCCTTGTAGAAGTTTTAAGGTAATATTCTGATTCATAAAAAAAAAGTAGATGCCGCAAAATAGTGTTGCGCTATGCTTTTATCCTACATCCACCTTCATAAACTAAGCAATAACTGTTGGAAAATAATGTTTTTGTTTTGCTTTTAGCAGGAAAGTTCCTAGAGAAACCTTCCCTTCTGGCCATGATTAAGTCCATAATGCAAAAGGAAATGTTTTTTGTTTTAAAACAATACCTAACCCCTAAGCAGCTATTCTAGTTAGCCAAACAGTGAGAGGCATGCCTTTCCTTTAAAAGAAAACAATTTCAAACTGCAACGGTCACTCAAATCCAGCCAGTCCCGGCAGTGCTTTGCTGGACTTTTACCCCCAGCATGAGTGTGATCTACACTCGCAGCCTTTCATTGGACTTAGAGCCAACTGCAGAACACGTGCAGAAAAAAGGCTACTGATGGGCATAATCCAATACAAAATTAAACCTGGCATCAGATCTTTTTTTTTCTAGAAAAAAAATCCCAGCATGAAAATGTGTAAGTGATATTGTGCATCTGGCAAAGTGAAACTGACTTTTCACTTTTCACTTTTTTTTTTTTTTACTGTTTGTGCCTTCCTTCCTGATGAATGATTATTTTTCAGATCTTCTATTTTTAGGATATCCTTTCTGGTGAGCCTGAGTGTCATACTGTATGTTTCATGAATGTAAAGAGTCACTTCTTTTCCAAGGATACAGATGACAATTAATGAAATCTTGCATGAAATTCCACCCAACTCTTTAGTTAAATCTAGTTTATCACAATCTGTTTAGCACTGGACTACATCGTACATTGACATCAAACACAAATCAGTCAGTTGATTTCTGAAAGCAGGATTTTAATGCTGCCTCGTTGTAGAGGGAACACAATTCCTACTTACTGAAACACTCAAGTATAATCTAAGTGATACATGATACAGTCTTCTAGGCCATAACCCATTTACTCGAATATATAAACATTTACTTGTAACAGATGTATATAAATGAACAATTCATACAAAAGAAAATGATTCAATGCAGTTATGTTTGACAAATGCCCATCATATCCACAAGGTTTTTGGAACATGCAGTACAACAGACTAAACCAAATTTGTTTACTCATTCAAACCTCAAATTAAGTATGATTTCCATGGCACCTTTTCACAAACTAAAACCATTACAATATTCTACAGTAATTTTACACATCTACAAATCTGTCTTTTTCTTTAAAAAATTATACATAGTGGAGAAGGTGAGACAGTCAGAAATGCAAGATTTGGTGTACAAATAATTTCTACCTAAAATGCGTAACAAAGAACGAAAAAAAAATACAAAGAAACTCAACAACACAGAGGCAAGCACAAATTTTGATACTGTTTAATTACATCACTCCCTGCTCACACCATGAGTCACAGTTTGTCACCTTATAGTTTGCAAAATACTCAACATGCTCAGGTCTCTACATGACAGAACTCTGAGTAAAGACAGGAGAGTCTTTATGTTCTCAGAATCAGTCTGCGATTTTTGAGATTGGCCTAAAATTGCTATGAATCACCAATGACGGCAAGCCAAATATCCTATTACAACTGGCACAGCTACCCTTAACAATTGCATACAGCAAATAAGAAATAAACAGAAGGCTGTCACAATTCATTCCTTACTTTACCATATATATTTTGTTAATCAAAACTAAAATGAAAACTTGTACTCACCAAACCACCTAGAAATTCGTTTGTTTATACCATTCATGATGCTCCTATCCTCCCAAACACTTCTGACACCAACTATCTCAACCATGTCTGGCTTCAGAACAAGCCCCCAAGCCTTCTCCTTGCTTTTGTTCATTAGACTTGAGGATTTATATTCCAGAGAGAGGAAGGGGGTTGAAGAAAAGATGAACGCAAACTAAAACTATATCTGCGCATGAGCTCCCCGTCTTGAACTGACTTGCTACATTTCAGTTATGCTACATGAGTGAGGTTGGGAAATCATTGCAGTGCAGTCACAGGTGAAGAGGGAGGAGGGGAGGTTCATCACCTGGCCTCACTATACAGCCGCACACAGAAACACGCCCCTGTAAGGAACCGGTGAAAGGAAAAAAAAACAAAACGTCATCCTGCGTTAAGAGCAGGAAAACAAAGAGAAAAAAAATCCCCACCCAGACATGAGGAGAGGCCAGGGAGCAGCAGTGGTATGTGCTGTGGGGAAATGCTATCTCTAAACAAGGTTTGTGGGGATTTTACAGCCACTACAGGCACAGAGGAATGAAGGATACTCTACCACTTTAGTGTCTGTTTATGTGATGTGGTTAGGGTCCCATGTAACTGTAATGGTAATGTAAACTTAAATATTTACATTTTCCAGCACATTTTACACTGTGTAAGCATTTGGTGTTTTCCTGCAAATAAGAAAAAAAACATCTATAGTGTTAACATATACAGCCTAGTTAACCTACATCACAGTCTAACAAAACATATACAGTATACATAAATGTCTCACAATCACAGTATTGGTCAAGGACATTAGAGTTAAACAGACTTAAAACTTGTGCAAATAACATGTCAAGGGCATGGCTTATCCTCTGTGGTTAAATGAGTGTGTGACAATGCAATTTCAGTGGTACTTAACATGTTGCCAGTTAGTGAAATAGATGGTACAGAAATTCCAGGGTAAAATACTGTATGTAATAGAAAGTGAGGTCCTAGGAAGAAGGGCTTATGTGGAAAAATGCTCCCTTTTCAGTATTATGATTTTACCTTTTGTCCCATAATGAATTATAATACATTTAAAAAAAATGGAAAAACGTTTCAAGATTGAGGTCTTCTAGCCTACTTCCAGGTGTGCCACATTCAAAACTGATACTCAAACACACTGAACAAACACCTGGAAATTGTATGGCTGGAAACACAGACCAGACCTAAAGACAATGTATTTCAAATATAATGGCATATTTTGGGGCTGATGTCAAATGCCTTTCAATTCAGATCTTTAAGCAAACGCAAATCTTTAAGTGACAATTAAATGTTATTGAAATTTTATTGTGCTTGCTTGTAATAACACATGCTGTTGCCTTATGTACCTACATAACTTGGAAATCCCTGTATTTTACCTTGTATTAGGGCATCTGCAAAGAAAACTAAAGTAAACTGATCAAGCTGTCAATGAATTATTTACAATCAGATCATACAGACTGATAAAGTGGAAGGTCTGCTGTTTGTACATCCCCATTATTTAACATTTATAAACCAGTGTAATTTGAGGAATTAAGAATTTGCGAAATGGGATAAAATCTCCTATCACATTTGCAGATTTACTGAGGCACTGGAAATACACAGCGTTTTAAATTTTGGTCTGCTCTTCTTATTCAACTTTTTGCCAATTGGATTTGACTGTAGCACACTGTTTGTTGTGGCATTATGGTACTTCGGTAAAACATAAATGTCTGTTTCAGCTGGTTGAGGCTTACTATAGTAAGGTAAATTTCTGCCAACTAACAGAGGTGGTTTACGATTAAAAAGCAGCAAAAAAACTATTTTCACTCACCTCAGGAAAACTACCATATTTGCATAAAATTCAAGGGCAAACTCTGGATCCCTAAGCAACTGATAAATCAAGTACAACACAGGTAAAATAAATGTTGGTGACTTCCAAAGCAAGAGTGTATGGAGTATGGGACAAACGTGAGTGGAGCCAGTGAGGAATATTTTAACCAGATCTTTTTGAATTCCTGACTCATTTCACTGCAATCTGTCTCCAAAGATTTCTAAAAGCAGTTCCTTCTTGTTCTGTTTCTCTATTGATTCTGCCACTCCAGATAGAAAAATGTTCCTTAGAAATGTCTCCTCTTGAAAATTAGATCATTCTAAGCAGACTACATAAAGCTCTACAACAGTGTAATCAGTCCATAGCAAGATATTTAATGCTCTGTGAAAATAGACCAAAATTAAAAATAAAATCTGCAGACCACCATATTTCTGTTAATTAAATGTGTGTTTTTGACAGTGCCTTAATATAATTTATTTCTCGGATATTAAGAAGTGTCTGTGAGAAAACCAAATTAATGATTTATCAAAGAGTGGCAATCTTCATTTCCATTGCAAACATTTATTTGAATGCCTAGCCTTCACATTAAAGAACGATACCATCTGCAAACCACAGTGTGAAGGAGATGTTGAATGTCAAGGAATCAAATGCTACAAAACATACAGCACTTTAAAAGAAAGTGCACTCTCTTAAGATTCTATGGTTTGATATATTAAGACCTTCAACATGTCCTCGCAAAATCCTAACAGTAGATGTATCTAACCATATGGGACAAATAACACACACAAATTTTCACAGTGAGATACTGAAATTCTGACAGAAGTGTTTACTTCAAGATATTGCTGCTAAATGGGGTTCCACGCGTTACTGAACTGAATACTTTTATACTTGAGGCAAGTAAATGTTGACTGATTTTTTTGTTTAAAAAATAATAAAGTGAAATATGTGTGTGTGTAAAATACAGTATGTAGAACCATAGAATCGTAAGGGGCTGTACTTTCTTTTAATAAAGTTGGGCTGATTTGCCAGGGTCCACTGTCTCTAGAATTTTATGTGAGCTCAAACATAACACACCTGTTGTACCAACAGACTGAAATCTCATGAGCTATGACCACATAACCTAAAATGGCAGAATACAACATGAGTACAGCCTAAAAAAACTGCAACTAATATGCAAGATTTCCTCAACAATAGAAGTACGTGTTTCTTCAATATACTGTATGCAAACATCTTAAAGATGAGCACAGTTTAAAGTCCTTCAGGATTTGAAGAATAAAAAGACAAGCTTATCTACACAGTAGAAGCACCAAGTGGAGATATACATTTTTAAATACTGGAATCCTGTTAATCTTTAACATAATTAAGAACCGATTTGATGTATAAGGAGTTTGTTATCAAGCAGAAATCACAAAAATTGTGTTAATTTTCATAAAGAGAATTACGACGAAAGTTTAGAGCAAAACAGGAAGTCTGTGTGTTGTAATCTTCTATCTCCAGTTTGTCAAAACGTGTTATAGCAATATAGAGTCAACTACTGTTGACAGGAAATGGGTTAGTGATTCTGTATTCAGATAGAGCATGAACAAGTCAAGCAGAGCCCCATTAATCATGTGGCTTCCCTCTCCAGAGGTGTTCAGGAAGAATTGCAAAGCAACGTCTGCCATCAGGCAAACTCAAAAACAATCATACCACAGCATGCAAAGCAATCATGTAAAACCTTTCCCAAAAGGTCTGATTAGAAAAGACTGTCAAAGCTCACATCATCCTGCAGGATTTAATAAAAAAAAAATCCTATTTTTTTTAAATAGTACATCAACTGATGCAATTTGATTCACTCCCAGGTGCTGAAAAGGCCAGGTTCTGGCCCGAATGTCAGGGATAATGTTAATAACATATTTCTGTTGAGTGTCAAATGAAATGAGACACTGTTAAAGGTGAATACTACATCTTTAAAGACAATCGTAATCTTAAAACAGGATACACTTTCTTGGTAAGCATTCAAACCTGACGATTTATATTTTCATATATAGTATATTTCATATATATATTTATAGTAGTGCTTTTAAATGGCTTCAAACTTCATTTAGCCATTACAAAAATCCCAAACTACAGATTTCATTTTGTCTCAAATCTTGTTGTCTCATAAGCTGACTAGTTTTCAATAAGCTGCACTGGCTCAAATTACTAAACAAATTTGTTACTAGATAAGAATATTTTATATTTTCAATCAAAACACTGGGATCGGCATTTCGATGGCCATGGTGTAGAAATCTAACAAGTCAAGCCTTTTTTGCAAACACAAGCACAGCATTATCACTGAATTGAAATCGAAATATGAAGATCCCTTTTACAGTATGTGTATTACACACAAGCACATACGAGTATCACATTTTGAAAAATCCACAGATACAGATACATAGGAGGTACAGACTAGACTTAAATGAAAGGCAGTTTTTAAAAATCTCTTTGAAAATAAACAAAGAAGTGCCTTCAAGTCCATATTACAGTTAGGCGTCTGATTTAACTTAGGGACTCTGGGTTTGGAGATGTGAGCAAAACTTTACGTAAGCATCTGCAAATGATTAGAAATATATCACAGGTCTCCAAGGAGTGCAAAAGCTTTCATTGACCTGCCAGGAGTAGAGCTATCCAGATCCATCAGCTGCTGTCTGTAATTTTTCTTGCATATCTGAACAACACAGTGGCATAGTATTGGCTAGCTTGACTGCAATTTATCAGTATACAACCGGATCATTCCTAAGCCTTCATTGACTATGCAACCACTGTGAGACAGGCATTAGAAACACCAGGCAATTAGAATGAAATCAACCACATTCCTTGAAACCCAATCTGGCATTTAAGGTTAGGAACTGAAGCAAGTATGTGTGCCAAAAATCATGGAATGTCTGGGTATTCCAGAAAAACAATGGTTGAAAGATTTGGAGGGTGAAAAAGTGCTGGAATAGATTTTGTTTACAAAGTACGTAAATATACATGCACTGATGCTCAGAATTAAACCATCACCACAAGAACCAGAGACATTGCAGACATCAATTGAAACAGCTTTGTTTTAGATACATCTGACTTTATAATGAATGAAAATTTGAAACGATTACCGTTTAAAGATAAAATGTTTTTCAATATACTAGCCAACATCTTGGCAGGGTTTAATTTCAAATTATATTTTCATTCTGGCAGTCAATCAAAACAAAGTTTTTCCAGTTTTCCTTCAGGCAACTCCAATTATTCTCCTAATGTGGCATGGTTACTTTGTCACCTTGAAAACCATAACAATATACAATAAGCAATGAGCTTTCTCCAACATCTTATGCACTTCTCAGCTCCCTTGATGATTATTACTGTCAGCTGTATCAACATTCCTTTAAATGTGCTGGTTTGCTAAAAAAAAAATAATTTTAAAACACTTAAGAAATGTTTTGTTTCAAGTTGTTGACACCCTTGTGCAAACACGCATTGCATGGTTTCTTGAAATAGTTATATGGAATTGTAAAACTGGAAAGTTATTCCTCAGATGCTACAGAATATAATGCCCATGTCACTGGTCAAGAAAACAATGTATACAGTTGCTTTTTGTATGGGTGTAGAACAGCTTAGAGCAGTGCATTATAAGAACAATTAGATGACAATACAACCCTCGTAAAGCTTGACTGCATCCAGAGTTGGCCCTATGCAGGTTTGTTGTGTTGGCTTGGAAACAGAAGTACGTTTGTTTTTTTATTTTGTGCTTTGAAAAAAAGGTATTCATTTCAGGGTGGTGAATGTGAAGTCAGCTGGCACTTAGCTATGAAATCACAGTTATTAGTACCTAAGCCATTTAGCTCTGTTCCATGGAATGCAGTGCAAGGATTATAAAAATGATAAAGATGCTGCCCATTGGTAGAACCTAAGGTCTGAGCTCATAACATAAATACCCCAATCAGTACAGCTAAACTCGAGACACAGGTGACATATTTCACTATTTAGTTTACATATTACCATGTTCACTACAGTTGAGTTACTTGATTACTTTTTAAGCTTCGGTGAAAGTTTCTTACTGGTCTACAGTCCAGGCTCAATCAAAACTTCACCTCACTCAAAATGTGATGTAACTGCAGACTTTAAACCCAACCCTTGAAAGCAGCTTTCTGTTTCCTTTAGGCTTCTATTATTCAGTGGAAAGCCACAGCAAAGAATAATCAAGGAGTAGGCTCAGAATGTCTCACTTTGGAATTTATCCTGGTGTAAAGTGAATTATGGATATTCGTTTCCAGGTCTAAAGTGAAATACAGATTTTCACATCCAACATCCTAACACCCCGGGGATCAGTGTGGAACTGGCCTGGCACATACTAGCTCTGGATAAATAGCTAAGTAACATGTCATTAAAGGACAACTGACAGCTCAGGTTCCTCTAGGGAACCTCTCTGATTTGAGGGGGACTGCAAGGTGTGGTTAAACTAGAGAGACAGTCAGAGCCAAGAGCAAACAATACACTGCCAGTGCAGGTTGCCATTTCTGTAAAACTTGTTGCAGAAATAGTAAAACAAACTTGGATTGGCTTGTGGTCTGAGCATGGATTTTGTCTAGATGACCAGGTTGCTTCAAAATGTCTTCACAAATTTCATGGTGTGACAGTAAAAAAACTGAAGACGAATCATAAGATCTAAAAATGATGTTTAGCCAGACTATGGAATGTGTGTTTACATATAGACAAAATAAGCAGGATGTGACCACTTTCCACGGAATTCCCCTAGAACCTTGATGAAATCCATCCTCCTTAACTCAGTGCAAATTGATACACTTTGTTGACCAACCCGTCTTTGGTGTTTGGGTTCCTTCGAGCACTGATTGATGCCTTTCAGATGTAACACATTCTAATTAGAGGCTATTTTTCCATCATCATTCAACCAGGAAAGTTTTAACCAGTTTAGGCCTCATATCCATGTTCTCCGCTCTCTGAGAATTTGCCTCAAGCATTGTTGTTACGTAACAGGATTTTAAAAATAAATTACACAACCAATAAAAAGATGATTTGGTCCACTGGCTAACACTGCTTATATAAAAATTGAAATGCTCCAGATAGTGACGCTGGTGAGTCAAGATTTAAGCATTTTACCACATCAATAACACTAAAGCTTATAGAATAAGGAAAAGCTAGAAAAGATTATAAAATATTTCTGTACTATGGCAGATGTTTACAGTAACTGAGTGTACTCTCCCAGGACTTGTGAAAGATGGCAGAAACAGAGGATGCAAGCTGGTTAGAACCAGTATTGATCTTGTATTGCCTTATGATAAAAATGTTACTTAGCAGAGAATTCCAGTTAGTAAAAGGCCAGATTGTAAAAATTGTATTGTTATCTTAAGACAACAGAACAGGAGCAGGTAACCTTAGACTACAGGTTAAGGTGGGACTTCCTCTTACAATTTCAGTCGCTGCTAGAATAAAATCCACAATGAGAAGCATACAGTTTAGGATTTTAAAACTGTTTATGTGATCTCTTGCAACAGGGAACTGAATTCTGAAAGAACAGTTCACTTCATCAACCTAACAGATTAAATAATTCCTGTCATTACTTAAACACATTATTTACATGTGAAACCTGTTAAAACCCTATATGGGACAAATGGGAACAGAAACAGGAAATTCCAGAAACGTTTAATCTCCATTGATGTATTGTCATTTTTTTTTATTTATAAGTGTAGCCTGATAGGGAGCCAAGTACTATACAGTATGTGCTTGTGCTAAAGGGGATTAAGTTCTATTCTCCTCTACCCCACTGGATCAACCAAGACAAAACCATACCAGGTCTCAGTGAGGAGTAATAAACTAACAGTGATATTTCACTTAGGATGTCATCACCTATTTTCAATTAGTGGTACTGGAATAATGTGGGAAGGAAAGGGAAAACTCTATCTGCTAGCTTAGTTCCTTTCTATTTCAAAGCCCTACTTATGGAATTCCGAAAACAAATACCATGAATCCTTTTAGAATCTGAGTAAATACCATATTACATTTGGTATTTCTTACATTATTCTTCATTTCATGTAATATTCAGATAAATACAATATCTGACAGAAGCCTGTATTTACTGGCAGTGGTCAGCCCACAAGGCATTCCTCACCCATGGCAGAAATTGTTGTGTGTGGGCTCCAGCTGGAAAAGAAAACTATTTAAATTGTGCAGTCTTCAATTCATTTGGAAAAGGAAAACATATTGAAAAGGAGGGCATAAACCAACCTCCTCTGAAAAGAGAATAACAATTGATGAATGCTTCAGGATATTTCTAACTTAATAGTAATCATTCATATTAGATTTTTAACAATTAATTATTACAAGAAAATGCTGACACTTTCAAAGAGAAACTGGACAAACTAGGACTTGGAAAGATCGATTTCTATAGTAGGTACTGTATAATGAGATCAGGAGGAGTGCGTAGGTTAAGATGCGTCATGTAACTCTTATCAAGCTACTGCAACTCCTTTTGGAAAAAAAAAGGTCTCTTATGTCAGTCTGTAGGAGGTTAGACTGTGATTACATTTACAGTACTGCTTGAAAAAATGATCTAGGCATCAGAACACAGTGATATACTGCAGAGAGGTTAAACTTGGCTACACAAACTGGAAAAGAGAGAAAAAATCAAACCAATATAAACACCTGTGTACATATATAAAATTAAACTAATATTTTAATAAAACTATAAACATCAAGGAAATTGTGCATTCTGTTTTCCCCAGTTCCTCCATTTTTTATCTCATGGGTGATTTACTCATCTGCGCTCTCACAAATATATGGATCTGATCATTTGCAAGAGCATTTGTTTATCTTACAGGACATCTTTGTGCCTCCACTGGCAGAATTATAATAGACGTTTTGTCCTGAAGTCACAAGGGTTTGCTTTGGTGCTCATGCACCACATTAAATACAAAGGATTTCTAATTAATAAGCCCTGGAACAAATCAATAAAATGGTCAAACACACAAAATACTGAAAAAGTGCATCTACACTACCTCTACGTTTATATCCTTTTATGCGATTACCCACAATTTTTATTTTAGTTATTGCCCCTAAATAAACAAATTTTACTTTTAAATAAAAGTTGCATTTGCAACTTGTTGGATTACAGTAATCAATAAACTGAAACAAATTTTGTGATTAGGGACTTTAATAACATAATCACTAGATTATCATTATAATCACTATTTCCAAGACTGGCAATTGACAGGAACCATTCAATTGCAAGTGCCAAGCAAACTATATCTCCTACACTGATAACTCAAACATTCATTTGTGCAGTTCTGAATAGTATATAATGGTAACATTACAGTAAAAGAGAGATGTATTAGTAGCCCATAAGGTAACACCATTGGACTGTTTTTTTTTTCCTACCTCAATATGAAAAATCAGGCTTTTGAAACAATTTATTATACCAGTTAGAGTTCAGCGGCGGACTGGTCTTTTTTGCCTTGAGATCACAACTCTCCTTCCAAGACCAGTCACCTAGAAATTTTGCACTTCAGATTGTTTTAAAATTTGACACATCTTTCAATCGCAAGTGAAGTCCTTGATAGTAGATTTTTATTGATTAAAAGGGACAAAAAAATCTGTTTTTGATTCTCTGTGTCTAAAAATAGGAATGACCATATAAAAGGTAATTCTGCATGTTTCAGCTGCAGATCCTTCATTTTCTTCTCTTTTCTGTTCTTCAGTATGGAATTAACCTTTACTCGTTTAATCAGCCAATGTCCACTGCCACAGCTTCCCAGCTGAACAGCTTTAATATACCAATATTACAGACCACACATTGAATTGACTGTGCGCATTTCTAGATTCTTACATCTGGAATATGGAAGTACAGTACTGTATCTTCAACAATTTACTGTAAGCTGTTACCTTTTCATTCAAATCAAAAACTGATTTAGATCCATATCACAATGGGTTATCCTTTACAGAAGGGCTTTTAAAATTTTTTTTGCTTGGGGTATTATACTTGACTGCGAGACTTAAATTCCACCAAGTGTAATTCCAAAACTCTTCTAATTCTTAGAATTCCCAGTCTTTGTCAACAACTCTGTAGGCAGCTGTGTAAAAACACTGTCATCAAGTGATCTTCCGTCGATATTGCTTTGCAATTCTTCTTGAATTCAGCATCTGCTTATCAGTAAAGTTCCTTCAGGGGGATAGACATCAGGTACCTGACAACACAAAAGGGACTTATTTTTCTCCTGACACCTTTCTGTCTGACAGCATTGTTGCCCAAACTAGAATTTCAGGGGTGTTGGATATGCTTGCATGAAGTCTTTTATTGCATACATAAGTAGCCTGATTATACATTACATTGCCTCTCAACACCTCAAGGTGACAGTGATAAATGCTCAAGGAGTGCCCACTGAGTAATGATTAGCTCTGTGCTAACATTTTCTGTTAATGTTCTACTGCAAGCTTTTTGGTTTAAAGGGATTCTCAATAGCAGTCAAACAACAGTTGAATCTTGAGAATCAAATTACTATTTTCTTTTAAAAAATTTAAATGGGCTGCCTCACAAAGAGATGAGTATATTTAGAGTCAGCATTTGATATTTACAAATGCTCATTTAGATTTGAATAACAGCAGGCTGGAAATTTTTTATAGGTTTTGTCTGTGCAGGCAGTGTGGCTATTTCAGAGTTTAACAAAAAACACTTAAGGTGAAGAACTACTAAGATCTCTTTTAATAACAATAAAGCATTTATTCTATACTGTATACAATTCAATATAACTTTTAGAGTACTACAGTTAAATTTTTTTGCAGCATTTTTTAAACTATCTCTTGTTTTCAAAATGTTTACTCGGTGGGTGTTAAAAGTAAAATCACTTCAATCAAAATGTGCAAGGATAAAAACAATTTATTTTATCATTAGAAAAAAAACTAATAAGATTTTGGGGATCAACAGGGGACATCACTTGACACTGAAAATGTCACAGCGAATGAACAGTGAAGGCATATTTACAGTAAATGCAAGATTTTAAAATTTTAATTCTGTGTACTGAATTCAGGGCAGCTTTTAAAATGCAGGCTTGATGAAAACCATCACTGTCACTCTTTCAGATAATAACTGGACCTCGTTGAAGACTTTGAAACATCTGTCACCAAATATTTACAGTAAATAAATCAATCCAAAATCTAGAAGAGGACTTATTAATATATGCAAGAAAACTTATAAGTAGATAATAAGATAAGTAGCTTCTACACTACATGTGCATGAATTACATTTTACTGACGGAACAGCCTTGGTTGCGATGTGGAAATTAGCACAGCATGAGTTTAGCCTCCAAAAGGGTAAGCTGAAGAAAAGCAGGTAGAGACCATAGATACAGTAGCTGACTTCCAAATTTCACTCTACTTAACAGTATTACTTATGACTCAATGACATACCTGACATAAACACTCTTCTGGGAGCTCAATAAGCCAAATCTGGACAAAATTTATTTATGTAAAATGGTTAACTGGAATTCTTAGGAAGAAATAGTTTAAAAATGTGGATGTCAAAAAAAATAAGTGAGGTTAACTGGATGCTTTCAAAACTGGTATAATATAGAACATAAGCAAGGCTTCAGATGAAAAGAATGCATTAGGCCCACAACTTCATCCAGCCATTTTTTCAAAGAAATCACGACAACGGTCTCAACAAATTTGTAACTTGTTCCAAGCCCCCACAACCCTTGGAATAAAACATGCCTCCTCTTCTGCACTAACAGATAGTTTGCATTTGTGTTCTTCAGTTTGTATTTCAATAATGATTCTGAAGAAGACCATTACTAGTTAGTTAATGCAGGGAACCAATGTGTTACCCCTCTAACAATCAGAGAAGAGATTTTCAAGCTTCTGCTATAACACCTTTTGGCACTATTTCTTCAAAAAGAAAGAGTGTTCATAACATCTCAAACATTACAGTTACATTGGATAGATAGATAAGACTTTATTGATCCCGAAGGGAAATTGATGTGTTACAGCAGTCCAGCCCAAGACAAGCAAAAACAGACATCAGAATAGACGAAAAAGTATACAAAATAAATATAAAATAAATAAAAATAAATACATAGGTGTGTGCAAAATAAGATTATCATAGTCACTGTAAAATATGTGCAAAACGTGCATAGGTTTATACAGACTGATTGTCCAAAAAGTACAATGGAGCAACATGCTGTCCATAGATGAGCAAATGAAGTGCTAACAGTCCTACCCTAGGGCAGCATTATACACCCTGACAGCCGCCGGGAGGAAAGACCTGCGAAAATGTTCCCTTGAACACCGTAGCTGGAGCAGTCTGTTGCTAAAAGTGCTCTGCTGCCCAGTAACAGTCCCATGAAGCTGATGAGAGGTGTTGTTCATGATGGCTGTGAGCTTGGTCAGCATTCTCCTCTCAGCCACCACCTCCAGGGGGTCAAGGCTCAACCCCAACACAGAGCCAGCCTTCTCGATGAGTTTATTGAGCATATTTGCATCTCTTGTCATGATGCTGCTGCTGCCCCAGCACACAACAGTGTAGAAGATGGCCGCTGCCACCACTGATTCAAAAAAAATGTGTAGCAGTGTTCCACACACACCAAAGGACCTGAGCCTCCTAAGAAAATAGAGTCGGCTCTGACCTTTCTTGTACAGGGCGTCAGTGTTACCAGACCACTCCAGCTTATCATCCAGGTGTACAGGCTTTACAGGCATTACAGGCTTGCAAAACATGGTCTGTCAGTTGTTATGAGATTTACAATTACTTTATAGGCACAACTGTAAAAAAAACAAACAGCAAACTGCTTTACTGTAGTGTCAAAAACTACCAGAATGAATACCATTTTCAAAAACACAAAGTTACTCATGAACTCTACAGTAGTTACTCTACGGTCCTGGGGTTTAAAGATCAAATGATCACCTACAAAATTAGAAAATTATTTAAGTCTCATTTCTTTGCCAATCCCATACTGTTTGTGTTGTTTGTAATTATTGAAATGCTAACCTCCCAATATCCGCTTGGATCGAACAGCCCATGAATTACACAGTATCTAGGTTTCAGTAGTCTTATTTTCACAGCAACACACCTCCCTTTAAAATTTTTAAATGAAGGTAATTTTTAAATGCTGTAGCTGTGATTATACTAAGTTGTATGTCTATTATATTTAAAAGAATACTGTCCGGATGTCTCATTCAACCGCTGGTGAAAAGTAGTGTAACAACATACAGTTAGTAAAGTGACAAAATTGCAATGATTCGGAAAAACATTCAGCTGCTAGGATGGTAAGTGAAAAGCACGTCATGTTATTTCATATTGTGCAGACTGCTATTGCTTGTAATTAACAGCCCAACTATTTTTAACAGAATCAAAGTTAAGTTGAACAGGATGCCAAAAAATAAACACAGTAAACATGGGACATAGAAAACACTTTTCTCACAAAATGGAAAGAGTGAAAGAGCCGTTTAAGACTCCCCAGTTAATTACTTCCAATACAACGTTACTTAAAAAAGCTTTGTTGCAGATTTACAGTATGAATTACTCAGAGAATTGTCATTTGGATAATTAAAATGTGCACAATAAGTGAAAATGTTGCAGAAACAAGGAAAGACAAGTACAGTATATTGCTTTTACTGGTATTTTCATACACAGTGATACTGAAGCACACTATTCAAGCACGATTGGAAATCTGTTTTGTTCCACATTAAGTGTTTAGTTAGTACAGTAAACTACTTCACTATAAGTGAAATGGCTAGCTGCATGTTATATTAGCCCCTTGTCTTTACCAGGAGAGACATGAAGTCTTAATATCGCTGTAAATCCTGTGGAAGAAGTTATTATGATTGGAACACTGTTTAGTCTGAAAACTGTCAGATACTCCCATACTCCTCTGTTATTTTCAACGTAAATTAAACTAATCTCAGCACACTGGAGACAGCCAAAAAGGAGGGTGGGGGGGTTTGTTCTACCGAGATGCATACTGTATGACTTCATCTGCCAGCCAAGCATAGACCAGGGCACTATAATCAGTACAAAGAAAGCTCTCTATTCTAATACCGTGTAACTGGACTATTGAGAAGAAAAAGACAGCTTTATTTTCCCATAGTCCAATCAGCAGTCACTAGCACCAGACCATCATGAAAAAAAGCATTTCATCATAAAGTGCAGCAGGAAACATTTCCTAATCATTATGAGAGAAAAAGTTTCCTCTTCATGAAGAAAAAAAAGTACCTGCTGAATTTACATAACTAGATTCCAACATCTTAATCAGTACAAATGTCCCATGTTTATTGTCATAGGTCATATGTTCATGTTTGCATTGCTATCAGGAACGTTCCCTGAATTAACATGTATTTACTTTTGGATCACCATTAAAAAAACAAGGTGTTGTGCTCTAGTCAGCACAAGCTTGCACCACATTACAAAAATCATAGTCAAGCAGATTGTATTCCCAGTCAAAGTAGCTCTTTTCATTTTCAAACTTTAATTTTATTGTGCTGTAACACTTCAATATTCTGTATAGTTTTTCGATACCTTTCATCCAGTAATACAACCATATACAACTTTTTGCTTATGTCTTGTAGAATTTTGATACATAAAAATGTCTACTAAACTTATAGCATCAGGTTTCATACAATTCCAAGGTCGAACACAGTATTGATATAGAAACAACTTTCCTGTACATTACTCACAATGAATGTGACATGTGTATAAACAGTACAGGCATCAACAGAGAATTTCACCCATGACGTTTGTGATAATCCAGAGTGGGTAATGTTCACTGCTGTAAATCTGTACTGTCTCCTTTTGTTCATGGGGATAGAGATTATAAAATTATAATCGCCATCCTTGCTGTTCCTAATTCCCAAGATAATTCACACAGCTTTTAATTGCCTGAGAAAATCTCTTAACCATCTGTACTAAAAAAGCTTTTGTCAAGACCTAAAAACAAACTCCCAACTATCATTAGAAAAGTGTCAGCTGGACTTGTTTTTGTACAGTGGAAGTGCCTCAATTGTGGCAAACAGACTTTTAAAATAAAAATGTGAGACTTGGTATGTTTGGTAATAACAATGCAGATACTGTTTCTCTGTACATTTTATACCAAATAACTTTCCTTTTCTAACAAAATTGTGTTTTCTTTTGGAGAAGAGGGAAAGTGAAGTGTTATTAAATATAAAGTTTTAGAAAGAAAAGGCTAACAACATTACAATTACTCTTATTTGTTTGGAAGGAAACTTAGGCTGTCATGCACAGCCTATGTGGCTTTCTTTAGCTCTAAACCCATCTGTTTAGAAAGTGACTGAAGTGATGGAAGAGATAGCCTTCTCCTTTGACTTGACTTTCACAAATGCTTCCCTGTTTATTTTCTGTGATGCTATCGGTTGCTACACAAAAGAAGAACTGTCTTGTTGTGAATGTGTCTGCAACAGCCTCAATGCTATGTGCCCTGTGCAAGCAATTTTGTCCAGTGCTTTTGCACACTGCCACACAGCACTGTGTACACATACTGTAGCTCACAGTGCCAGTGTACACTTGCCGCTCAGTAAGCGAGTGGAGCACAGCACCTCTTTCGAACTAAGACGGATATAATAGGATCAGTTATGTTGAAATAGTTTCTTAAAGTCAGTGGCAAAGCCTCTGTGGGCAAAGGCTTGAAGGATACAGGCCTTTTAAGGTAGGATATTTTTCCAGTAAAGCTTCTGTCATCCTGACACCCAATTTTGAAGCCTGGCCAATGGACGGATTATTGAAATCCAAGCAATCCCTCATGATCAGTAAGGTCAGCAGACAAGCCTCCAGCACTAACGCTGTGCTATGCAAGGTCTGAGGCAAATGACCATTGAGCCAATGAGAAAAGACAGATTTGTGGAAAAGACAGTGCCGGCTATTTTTATCAGCCCGTGCGATTGATAATGTTATAACAACAGTCCTTTCTAAAGCAATGCTTTGTATGCTTATTAGCATACTGTACAATTAAGGCCAGTGATGCTTTGCTTTAACGTCAACAAAAACTCTGTAACAACTGTGACTATCAGAAAATACAGCAGTCACAGAGGCAGACCATAGATAACAAAATCACATGATCACCGCTGCAGCTGTTACTCAGGACAAACACTAAACATACATGCAAGTACACCATATTTTTCCTACAGAAATTTACTTCTCCTAGATAACTTTAAAATTCCAACAACTGAATTTATCTCCATAAAACATTTTATCGAATCTCTAAGACTAAATTTGTGAAAAGAATAATTCTAGCTTGTGCTAGTTTGTGGATTTTGCTCTCTACTATTTCACCTGTGGCTCATTGAGAAAACAAAGTTCAGTCTAAGAGGGAATGGCTGAAATAGGATACAAGACAAAAAAAAGCTATGATGCACAATCCAAGCCTATAGTCAGTGGACAAAAAGAATGGAATGGGTAAATGAGTGACCAAGCATACTGAAAGCAAATGCTTCACACAGGTGTAGTTCATGCATTAATTGTGCAAATAATATGCTTAGGGTATAAAGATTCTAAGTACTTAGCAAGAGCTTCAGTGATCAAGAGAGCTCAACTTGCAGATGTTTCAGGAGCAATAGTGTCCAAAGTGATAAAGGCATGGAACTACAAAGGAAAGACATCATCTGCAAAGGACAACATTGGAAGGGTGTAGTGGACACATGTACCCCAGGATTGTGATATCTGTGCATTAAATTTAAATCCAAGACACAATAGGTGAGCATCTACGGGTCAATTGAAAGCATATTTTAACCTGGGGAAGGAGCAGCCTTTTTCATCAAAAAGGGCACGCTGACAGCTCCATAGAGAGAAATACAATAGTAGGGCTGCAGAGCATAAACCACACTTCACTACTCGCAATACGTGTTTTGTAAGTCCTGCCAATTGACTTTGAAGCACGGGAGAAATGTCATGGTTAGATGAATCATCCTTTCTTATTCTCAAGAAACAGACAAGTGCACGTGTGACACCAACCTAATGAATTCTACAGCCCTGAGTGCTTGGTTCTATGCAATACTAAATGTTTCTAGTGGTTCTATAATGTTGTGGAGCGCATTTTCTTGGCAGGTTTACTTGCATAATTATTATTAATAATGCTACATAGTGATCTTCACTTCAACTTTGCAGCATTTCTGTCCTGCAAGAAGGGGAGTCTTCCAGGTTGACAGTGCCCCGATGCGCAGAGTACACATAGTCAGTCACTCAACAGTCTGATGAGTCTGACACTGCTGTTATCCATACTTCATGCACTTTCAGTCACCAGATCTGAACCCAACTGAGTATTTAAGGGATATCCTGGTACAAACACCTGAGATGGCAATTTTTAACACCATCAACCAGGTGTGAGCAGATTGAATTTCTTGTCTTGAAAAAAACCCTCCTGCAGAATTCCAGATGCTAGCAGTACTTATGCATAGTACATACTGTGCATGCCATACTGGCAACACATGGTATTCCAACACCATATTAAATAACTTTACATTTTTTTTGTCCACTGCCTGTAAAAGTGAAAATTCATCTATCATCAGAAAGCCTCAAATTTCTTGAAAAAGCCATGACAATCTGGAGCCTATTCAAAATGCACATGGAACAAGAATGGGACTACATCACGGACAAGTTGTCAATCTATGTAGGATACTTACACAGGTGCATGGAGACAACATCTTTCACTTTATTTAGAAAGCACCTGACAAAAATTCACACATAGGGAGAACATGCAAACACTACACATGGTGCCAACTCCAGCACCCAAGAGATGCAAACAATTCCAAGAAACACAAGAAGACAGCCTCTTAATGAACAGTAACATTACATCCTGGAATTAAGCTTTTCAGTCTGGGATTTAAGGCCTGAAGTCAGGTGAACTTTCAAGCCAATAGAAACATTTTTTTTACAAAGAATACAAGGTAGTAGCATTTGCAAGTCAAATCTTTAGAGATATAAATAAGCAGGACCAGGAAGGGTACAAAAGGTAATAACTTTTCTGTCTGGCACATTTATGTACAGGAAAAAATGGAGAAAAAAATGAAATTTTCTTTCAACAGCTAGTTGAAAGTAATACATCAACAGTCTTCCATATACTGTATGTTTTCTGCTTACCATTGGTGGGGTAGTTATAGTAGGCATTAAAAACAGTACATTTTCACAATTTATAGATATAAACTGCCCACTATTTTGTACTATTAATACAATAGGTTGACAGAGGTTATTATTGCTCAAAATATAAATAAATATAAATATTTCGATCAATATTGGTCAAAACGTATGTTCTTTAGAACAGCTGATATTTTTAAAATGGGTTTTAAAAACAAATCTAAACACTAGTATTCTGTATCTTGAAATTCATCCAATTTAATTTAAATACTTTTAATTTTAAATAATTTAAGGGAAAATATGGCATTTTTAAATAGACTGTGAAAGTACAAATGTAATTACTTACACCTACATTATACAAATTTTACTCCAAACAAAGAATCTTTTTTCCCCCAAACCGCAACCTTAAACAGATAGTCAAAGCAGTTACCATAGAGACACAGATGCTGATAACCTCCTCAGCCAAAATAACATGTTCAGATTTCCTTTTAAATAAGTTGTGCTTTATTGGTTCATTACTCTGCCAAACAGTTTAAAACCACAAGAAAAACTCCTTCTCGGAAGACTATTTTGCTGGTTTTGAAGATAAAAGTACTATTGCACAGTTGAAGAGAGTGGAAAACTCACTTCTTTCTCTTTAGGCCATTTTAAAACAGAATAAGAAAATGTATAAGAAAATATAAAAAAAACCCTTTATGACAGTACCAAACACAGGCAAGTAGGAGAAGGAAGAATCTGTTACATACCCTTGTGAGAAGGATGTAAAAATCACCTATCCCCAAGCAGAGATTGTTTTGAAGTTTGGTAAGAGAAGCCCCGCAACTTGTCCCCTTTCTGCTTCCCCCAGCTCAGTTTCTCCAAGCTCTGATACTGTATTGAACCCTTTCGTCTTCTGTGGACGCCTGCCCCTGTGCCAGTGAGGTACACCTGTCGCCCTTCTTCACCGACCTTACGTGCTGTCCAGCTGAGAGAGAGGAAGCTTCTATCCTATTAGTGTAAACTCTGTGAGCTTGCAGCCAGCTCCGCCTCTCACATCCTGTACTGCCCACAGCCTGCAGTCCTTTAGCCTTGGCAAGCCAGCCGTCACACTGTGAACACCACCAGTACAGACACAGCGCTCTCCTTTCGTGCATTAACAAGAACAAATTATTAAGAACCACTGTTTCAGGAGACAGTAAATAGGTTATTAAAGCTGTGCGGAACTGGATTTTAAAGGTTTTTTATACAATTTAAATTGGAGCATTTAAGTCATTCAGCTCCTACAATTACCTTAGATCTATTTTTGATGCTTCCGTACTAGATTCCTAGTTTATAAGGAGTAAGGAAATGTGTGACATTGTGTGACCTGTTAATGTTTGATTTTTTTTGCAATATTAAAGTATGAATCCCACTTCTGGAATTGTAGCTCATTTTCATGACTTTACCTTAAAAGGACTGGAAATAAATCCTTGGAGAGTTTAGCCACTGTTTTCCGTACACATCAGTGAAATACAGTCTTTCAGACTAGGCAAATCATAGTATGTTTTCAAGTTATTACTGATTATCCTATTAATGATCAACCTCACTGGCAGCCAAAAGGCATGTTTGCTCAAAAAGGAAAAGATGAAATAGGACTTTATCCATAGACTGTTTACATATAAATGATTTTTTGTATGGCCAGACAGAATTATCATAAATACACTATGTCCATCCCTTGGAATTATAATTAACAGAACTCTGTAATGGTAGAAAAAGCAAAGTGCAGGAAAGAAAAAAAACATTCAGTTATTGCCTCATTTCATGTCTGAAGAGTTTTGTTCAACATTTAAAGGATCTTTAAGGATCTTAGAGGCCCTTGACAATCTGCTTCTTTAAGCATTCCAGGGAATGTTTCAAGAACATGGGACAAGCATTTTGTTCCAGACTGTCACAACTCATGATGTTTAGAAGTGTCTCCTGTTTATAAATGCACATTTTGAACAAGATTTAAAGCAAAAGAGATGACAACACTTGAAAAAGTGGTAGAAAACCACAAGAATGTCATCAAGAATCATGCACCTGGGACTCTGTGTAAACTAAACTGGGCACGGAACATCTTGTAGAGTAATCAGAGAAGCAACAGGGTGAATAGGTATAATCTAGCTAATCCATTTAACAAGTTTAAAACTTTCACATGTCAATGAACTGTTCTGAACACGTGCTCACCCACAAGGGGTTGTTACCATGGCTACAGCAGCAGCTAGCCTGTCAAAACACTCAGGAGTCCCGGGGTATCAGGTATGTAAGTTTTAAAAAACAGTGGGAGAGAGCATTCACTTAATATTATTTGGCACTGTGAGTGTCTGGAACAATTATACCCCTAAAGATTATCTTTCTACATGGTGGCCAATTCATTACTCCCATTATTTGCTTATGAATAGCACTGTCTTTTTAGAGAATCTAGGAGCTACTATAGAGTGTGGTAAGTACAAAACATTTCAACTCACCTACTGGTGATGAGGTCTCAGTAAATGAGCAGACATTGGATGGTCCTTATTTTATGTCTCAATAATGGCCTTTTCAAAAAACAATTTCATTTTCTGTGCATAATTTAGTTTATCGGATCCAGAAATTGGCAATGAATATGAACAGCTGTATATCAAAAGTTGAATGAAAGATTAAAGGGTATTAAAAAGCCATAATATGTTCATCCAAAATGAAAATATGATGCATTGAGTTTCAAATATTTTTTCCATGTGGGAGATTTTGTACGATAGGTCTCTTGCCAGGAATACTGTGGAACCGGAGTATGAAAGTCCTTGGCTGTTAAAAGCACACAGCTATGACTGTGTGTATTTTTCAGGTTTAATCATGCTACCCCCCATTGCTGCTGCACTGGACGTAATGGACATAAAATACTGGAAATTATTAAACAAAATCCTCAACACAAAATAAAATACTGATGCAATCATTTAAACCAACTTATCCTACTGTGTTTTTTTTTCTTTTTTCCCCCAAAACAAAGTAGACCACCCACAACTCGAAACATTCCCCAAGTATTATTAATCTGGCATTTGTATAATAACTGCTTGCTGATTTCTTTAATGAATTCTTTAAGTCAGCTCTTTTCTGTAACCTCGAGGAAGCACACTCCCTCAGCAGTGCAATCTCTTCTGGAATTCACTTTAGAAGCCCAGCTTTAATAAATAGAGTCAGGTGTTGAGATGTAGCCCATGTGCTCCATCAATAAACCCTAAATGCCGACTAAGGGTGCACTGGCTTGTTTTCAGCTTCCGAAACCGCATCCAGTAGCCTTTCACTGCAGTCTCTTCGAGGTCTCACCAATATAAACACTGGGCTGAGCCTTAGTGGCGCACAGTAGCACAAGTAGAATTCCAGACAGCTGCTTTGAGGTTTTCTGCAATCACTGAAGCAAAACAAAAAAAAAACGTAGTAGAATTCAGCATACAGTTCTTTAGCCTTTCTAATAGCAAATGTGCATTCTCAGAATTATCTATATTTACAGCACATTACTATATTGAATTTATGCACAAATAAAGGAGTTTGACAACTTTCTATTTTTTTCTCCCCCTCATCATTAATTATCACTTCACTTTTCTTGTTTCAACAACAATTATGTATCAACTATTGTTATACCGATCATACTAGAATAAACCAAATCTCTGTAGTTGTGTATATATTGCATATCTTTAGAAAAATATAGATAGTATGCATTATCATCCACAACAAATAATCAATTAATTAAAATGACATAAAAAAACATTTATTCAACAGCTACTTAAGTGACTGTATTTGTTGCATGAGCACTACATCACTTCGTTAGTGAGAGTGTTGCTGGGGCACAAGTAATAAGGTATAGTAATTTAACTGTTGAACCTCAAGCCTGATGAAAATCAAGAGAAAAATGTCAGAAACATCCCACTTATGAAGACAAAAATGCCTTCTTGCCATTGGCACATAGGAGGCTAGACTAAGTTAGATCATTTTGGCTCACCATCTGGGCTGTTGACAGGCAGATATTTCTAAACTGTCAAAATACTAAAGCCAAACATAGTCCATCAGAGAATGGCAATTTTCATCTAGCAATTCGCCCAGGGCTCATCTCTAGATGAAAAATAAAGCAAATAAAAGTTTATGATACCTGTATATTGTCAAGTGTAAGTGCAGATGAGTTCCATACCCTTCTATACCCATACCCTTCTAATATTAGACTATAGTCTTTAATTCTGGTCTTATTTTTGGTTGCACTTATGGAACTCACAGAATACAGTATTGTTTTAGAACATCAGAAAGGTCACAAATTAGAAGAGACTATTCAGCCCTCTGAGCTCCTTTCTCCAGTCATAAACAGTCCTCTTTGTATTAAGAATAAGCCACCTAAGAATTAATGCAAACCTTGAAACCTGCCAAACTTTAGTTTAGAGGAAGCAATCAAACTGAAATTGCACCCAGTGAAAAATCATGCAAACAGGGGGAACACGCAAACTTCATGCAGACAGATTCTCTAAGCTGCAATTAACCCAGGACCTTGTAATTGTTAAGTACTGTGCCACTGTGCCAGTTCTCCTGGAATTTATAAATGACTTTTTCACCACCAAATCTAATCAATAGGAAACTCTTCTGAAAAACTCATAGTAACTAGTTCCTGTCTTTAATGCTTACGCCTAACTCCAGAGTTGATGTTAACAGCAGGATTTCCACCCTTCCCAATCAGCAGCAGTTTATTCCCTTTCAGAAAAAAACAAGAACAAAAGCCACTCCTGTGAACTTAGGAAGAGATGTGTTGCACTTTCTAAGCACAAACTCTGAAAATGCCTGAAACAACCTGTGGCAAATCCCTAAACATATCATGAAACAAGAGTTTCATAATTTTATAAAAGTATTGTCTTCTAATATTTGAAGAGGAACTTGTTAAAGAAAAATGCTTTACAATTTTTGTATTCACAAATCCAGACATATCCGTCTTTAGGGTCCCTCTGGGCAATATATGGACATGTTGTATTGGGTATTTTCTTGCTATTGCTGCTATTTCAATGTGAACTAAGAATGGGGTCATGTGGAATGTACCACTTCAAGCAGTTTTAGTCTCATTTATAAAACAAAAAAAGTTTAGAACAAAGTCAAGAACTTCAATTGTTAGGAAACCATATTCTGCTGTAAAACACCAGGGTCTCAGAGCTCTATGCAGCTTAATAGTGGATCCCTGCCATTTAAGGTCTTTTTAAAGTAGTTTATGAACTTGCTAATCAGAGTAGTTGAGGTTTAAAAATGCATTTAGCTGGCACCAGGCACTTAAATAAAGCACTGACTTAATACTTTTCAGTGTAACAATTAAAAACTAAAAAGATATATATTCTTGAGCCCATTTTCTATCCATTTTGGATAGACCTTGCCAGGCCTGGGCAAGATGTTTATGCTTTTGAGATCATGTTGTGATCCTGTGTGGCTTTTGTAAAGGTCTAAATGAGTGTAGTAAGAACAATGTTGCAAATTATTTGGCAATTAGCTATCTAGTTTTAGTTTAAATCAAAAGACTGTTCTAATGGTGGAGCATGGATAAAACAAAATTCAAACAACAATCAAGAAAATGCTTCGCTGGTTTAGGCAGAAAACTACCTGAAGTGAATTTACTGTACGGTAACTATACAGTGCATAGAGACTGCTGGTGCATAGATTTTAAAACAGGGTGAAGCCCTTTGGAAGGTAGTGATACTTTAGAAATTATGTGCTTTTTAAGTAAATTCATGTACAGTTCCAAGTACTCAATTGAAACCTAATTTCTAGTTTTACTTTAGGTTTCTTTCGATTATTTGCACCGTGACCTGTATTTGACACCTTCCTTATGTTTGAATAGGTAATTCACTCTGCTATCAGCATTCCAGGCAGCCTGATCACATCAATTGCAAAACTCCTACATATTTCCTTGTGTCTCCCACTTGCTGCTCTGTTGAGTGCATGACCAAGACAAAAGAACTTAGCTGCATTTGGAAATGTTTCAAAAGCAATAATTCTGGTCCCCCTTTACTAAAGATGGTGTTAAATTGTTCTTAGAAACTTGTGCACCAAGGTCATGATAGCTGCAGAATTATGTTGTAGAATTGATTCTGAAATTAAACTACTGGACAACAGAAAGCAATATAATGTTTTATTTCCAATAGAAAAGCAATAGAAAGCCCCTGTCCAGCTCTTCACTATCTAGTAACAATTGAAGAGATATAGCCTATTTCATAATGTCTCTGGAGAAGAACTCTGCTCATTGTTAACTTTATTAGCAAGTAAAAAATGCCAGTAATAATCTTTGCATCCCACTGATACATCACTGTTGTGCTATGTTGTATTGCCACACATTACATTTCTAGGACACCAAGGAGGAAGCCAGATGTCAAAGGGCTAAATTCCTTGGATTGTTCTCTATGCTGTTCTGTCAATTACTGCTGATGAGTAAAGAAGAATTACATCTTTACTAGTGTGTAAAACATTGTTCAGTCAATTGTTTGATGAAGATCACAGTTTTAGAATTCCATTTATTCTATCATTCTACTAAGAATCTAACATTGAATGTAGCATTCATCCTATTCATAAACATTTACGTTGTATGCATTTAAATGTCAAAGTTTGAGATATGCGACTTTCATAATTGTACAATATATTCATTGAAATATGACAATATAATATAAAACTTACGCCACAAAGTGTTGAACCTACAAAAATTAAATGCTAATGCCAATGAATATCATTTCATTTAGAGTGCATCATTCAAGTGTTTAAGGATAATTTTGAAAATGTGGAACAGACTTCTATATGATCTCACCTGTCCATCTTTAAATGGTGCACAAATGAAAAAATATGTAAAATTGAATAAGTTGATTGTTCTCTGAAATAAAGAGTAATGCTAGTCTCATAATAAAAAAAAAAATTGTAAGACTTAATTGTTATTTCATTACAGAATCACAGGCCAAAGAGAGTTAATAAAGGAGTAATGAAAAGAGACTTTGGTTTTGATTAAGCAGACCTTATCCAGTATGTACTGTATTTTAAAGCTAAAAAAAAAATCACTTGCTTTTAGGAGTATGGAAACTGGCTCATTCTTTGGAAAAGACCCTTATGTTACAAAAAAGTGATAGAACTGAAGAACAACCATTATTTCAAATCTCCCCTGCATGGTGGCTCGAGAGCTGAGCACCACAAGGGGGAGATATTTATCAAGGCAGGTCTGTTTGACATTTCTAAAATGGATGATGCATATTTTCTGTTTAGTATTCAGAAATCTTATTTTTACAGCATTCTTTCATCTTAGAAAGAAATATAATAAATATACTGCTCATTTACCCTACCACAATTTCTACCTAGACTATACAACTCATTCAATTCGGTAATTCCAAATTAAATTCACCATTTGACCAAGTAAACATGGAAAACATTAAAAAGTAAACAGATTTTGGAAATGAACGCAATATAAAATTGAGTCCAGTAAAGTTTTGCTTTGCAGTCATTTGAATGAGAGGCCTCATGATCACTTTCTAAGTGCCTGAAATAATTTTTATTTTTTGAAACCACTGTTGAACACAGGGTCTACTGTACATTCTTCCTTAAAAATGGCTCAATTTGAACTTTCCAAGTAAAGCAAATGTTTAACTTCTGAGGCAATGCTCTTTCTGACATATTGTATTATTCTGATCACTAATTATTATTACAGATTCAAACTGTGTGTTTAAGACCAGAGACTTTTTGGCTGAGCAAAGAGCTTCCCTGTTATCTTCTAATGATACTCAAAGTTGAATGAAAACGTTACTACTACTGAGTTACTGGAAGCCTAATCTACTGTATGTCCTTTTTTAACTTTAGTCATATACAAGCCATATTACATTACAATCCATCCACAGTTATATATTGTTTCAAGCTTGATTGATTGTTCAGTTTTTGGAAAATGTTATCAATACTTAAAAAAGCATTGGTTAAGCTTTAATGACATGGAAGTCAAATTACAGAAGTATATTTAGATCTCTTTGTTCCGTCATAGATGTTTTGTCAAAAACTGTTCTTATATTTAATACAGCCCATTCTGTTATTACTGTTTAGCTTTTAGAAGTTTCTCTAAGGTATATGGAAAGTCATTAATGCAGATTAAATTAATGCAGATGATTGGAATTACTTTGTCAGGCTGAATTGGTTACTCAATACAGCAGAAGAAAAACACAAAACAGTTTCTCATCCTGAAACTTGCCTAATTAGGTAATGGGACATAAACAAAAAAGAATCTTAAAAACACAGGGAAAATACCACCTCTACAGCTCTTAAATGTGCGATACCTCACTTTATGACATGTTATATGTAATGACCAGTACACAGTCAGTGCTGTGGTTGAATTTTGAGTTTTGCCTGCAAAAATGGGACCACTAGATGCTTTCAGATGTCTTCCTGATACCTTGGAAAGCTCTTGAATCAGGAACTGCACTGAGATTAAATATACTGTAATAAACACCAATTAAAATTTGTATATTATGTTTGTTGTTTATTTAACAATATTCAAATTTTTATTGGCAGTCTTATATTGTAATATTTCTTTTTTATTATAACTCTTAACCTTTGTAATTGGAGACTTTAACCAGACTGCATTTCTCACAATACAACAGCCAGAATTAATTCCTTCATTCGCAGACTGTAGCCAAGCATTTTTAGAAAAAAAAACGTTCTCCATTCCTCATCAATCAAGTCAGCTTATATTTCTCAGCTGAATGCTTCTGATGTGGCCAAATACCATCTTGACACTAAAGCTCCTTAAATTGTTAACAGTTTTTCCCTCAGCATTCCCTTCTCAGACATCCAAAAAAGTATTTCAAGATACTGCCTGTGCTTAACGGCACCGACGTAAAAACAAAATGTTGGAGTCTGGCAAGTAAAATCATACATTTTCCAGGAGAAATTTCCAGTGAATTGGATGACTTTCATTTGATTTTCTATACCTTTGTACAAATGCAAGGTTTAGGATGACCCAAAAACAAATATTCCTCTTTGATACGCACTGATGATCTCAATGTCAGCTTTCCCCTTTACAATGTACAGTACATTTTAGAAAGGCAGTAATTACCATAATAAACATTAGACTTTAAAAGCAGTACTTCCTTGAGTCATTCATTCAGACTACTACCCCCCTCTCAAAGTTTCTGCATGTAAATATAGTGAGAGAGGGCCCATGTAAAACAGCCAGAATAGCACCAACTGAGACAAAACATGCATGAGCACAGGGCCCTTTTTGATCTGGTACTTTGTTGTCATGACAGTCCACACCCCTGCTCACCAGAACCTGAACAGACAAGCAGATTTTCAAGGAGGAGTAAGTTGGTTCTCAATTTCAGCTACTGCCAAGCTATACCTGCCACACCTGCTGTATAAAGCCAAACTCTGAAAAATCCTGCCAAAAAAAGCAGCCGTTTTGAAAGTAAGCCTTTGTATTACAAAGCATGTTATTATCCTCCCATAGGCAGATCACGGGAGTGACAATGCACTGAACGTTGAAAAAGAAGTCTTTTAAATTGACAGATATTAGACTAGCAGATATTTTAGATTGTTTATATATTAAAATATTAAAAATTTCTTTTGTTACCAAATTAATATTGTTAGAGATACTCTAAATACAGAACAAGATGGAAGATTCTTCCTTTAAATGGGACATTTAGCAGGACAAAGAAGCCTGCAGACTGAGTTCTTGTTAAACTGGTTTACCAAGATGTATCTATACATAATCCAATTACACAGCTTTCACTGGACATTCTAGACAGTCCTCAAAATTAAATCATGCCCATTTTATTTTCTAAAGGGAATTCACACGAGGCATGATTTACATTATCAAAGGCTGAGTTTGTGTTGTAAGGGACTTTGTGTTTTTCACCTATAATTATAGTTGCCGTCATGGCTCATGTTAAACAAAATTTAAATCACAGATCTTTTTATTGTTATGATCTCCTATCACTTGTCGATTTTGTAAAACAACAACATTTTGAGAAAACATAAATGTGTTTAAAATTACACTACTTTGTTTACCCAACAAATAACTTCAAAATGAAAATTTAAGTGCTTGGAATAATGACGACTCCCACACAAATTTGCATCTTAATACAGTAGTTTCTGTACATTACTTTTGTAATTTTTGATCTCCAAATATATATATCTAATACAGCTTTTCTGTTTCTGCACTGCTCAGATGGCAACCAAAAAAATTCAATATTTGCCATAGGTTTTGACCCTTCATGAGAATTTTCACGGGAATTCAGCTGTAATGAAGCTTTGTTTACTAAACCTTAAACACTGCAGTGCATCTCTTTCAGTTAATGCAGTCCTTCAGTTTCAGGGCTGCAGCAGTTTGTTACCAAGAACTTCTGAAGCCCTCAAAGGGACTAAACTGGCTATTCTTTCTCTTAATGTCTCCACAGGCTGACCAAGGCCACTTTAGTTAATCTCCAAGTCATTTAACAAATTGAGCTGTTGAGTTGGTTTAGCACTCCATTCAATGCAGGTGAGACCCCTCTATCAGACTTTAGAGGGTACAGTTATAAGCTTAGCAAAGGGAAGAGGAAAAGTCTGAAATCTATGAAGCTTTTAATACATTTGAGGAGCTCTAACACATAATGGAGCCCACCCAGCTCCCTCTAATGGAGAAAAAAGCTCTGAGCCAGCTGTCTCACAGTAGAGGTGGCAGCCGAAGGGGCAGACAAATGAAAGAGCCATTGACAGGGAATTCCTGAACCAGAGGGAGGGTAAAAACTGCCAAGTCCATTTGTCAGTGAGGAAAAGCACAAAAACTACATTAAAAGGATAAAGAGCGTTTGTAATACCGTGTTTCAAGATTTTATTAAATATCAGTTCTTTTTCTAATTTTTAAAGAAAATAATCCTATTCACTACCTTAAAACCTGTAGTCCCTTCTACTCTTTACCAGCTGCATTACCCAACCATTTCAGTTTGATCATACTTAATTCTATTAAAAGAAAACATTCCACCACTTGTCTGCATTTCTCCTTGAAAAGGTTGCAGCTGTATAAACCCAGAGGACTGCAGCCAGGAAAGACAGGCACCAGAAAAAGTTTGTTCGATGAGGTATGATGTGATTATGCAGGGCTGGCTGCCTTACGTTTTTATCTTTTCAGCCCCCTGTATTCATCATTTTTATGGATGAACAAAAAAAAACTCAGTCTGCATTGATATACTGTACGTTAAAAATCACAAGCTAAAATTCTAATGATGCTAACCTCTTCTCTTCAGCACAAATACAAAGCACAACCTTTCCAGGTAAGATGTCTGGTACTGAACATCAGCTGTCAGCTGCAGATTCATTAATCAGCAGCACGAAACAGTCCATTCAGGTGCTCCTTAAGCATTACTATAGTACATGTTAGCTGTAAATGGGAAACAGATCTTGATCTGAAAAAACATATTTCTAACAGCAGCACTCAAGGTTCATGAACTTCTAAATATCTGTAACTAACAAAAACATTGACCACTATTCTTGCTAAATGTAAAATTTAACAAGTGGTGAAAAAGTCTGACTTTAGCATGGAAGCAGCCAGTCTTCACAGAAATGTCTTAATTTTCAGATCTATCAGCTTCAAGCAGCAATGATAAATCACATCACACTTGCTATTAGTGAAACAAAAAATCTGAAAATCCACTAATTCCAACAAAAAGCACCCACTGCTCCATTTTGTTCGTAGCATGAGTATTCACAAAGCAATTCGACTGTAGTGTACCAGGTATCTGGCACATTCACATCTGGAAGAAAAAAGTTCCTAATTCACGTAAGGCTTAGATTGCATATAGTTCATTTACTCGTGGTGATAAGTTGGTTGCAAACTGCTCAGATCTCATTGTGTTCTTTCCCCAAGATAAAAACAAATCTGTTAGCATTTGAAGAAGGATCAAGAAGTTTAATCATTTCCTTGTTTTTCTGAAAAATGAATAAGGGTTTCTTACCTTCACCCATTGGAACTTCATATGGAACACTAAGTGAGCCTTCAGGCATGGCACTGGGGGCCTCAGGGACTGCAAAGTCAAAGAGATGAAAGTGAACTTAGTAAGAGATTAAACACTGTCAATATCATCATCTCACTACCTCACATTGTGGCTTCAGGCCAAATGATCCATCAGATCTTCCTTAAATGTAACCACTCTCAAACATCATCTTAACTGTCCAGTTATCAAACATTAAGAGAGCAGCTCTTTTTTCACATACTGTATAGTAAGGCTGGGAATGCAAAGCCTTTTTTTGGCATTTTATAAAACCAGAAATGTATTTTATAAGCCGCTGTAACTTAAAAGCACTTGAACATTTGTGTTTGGGCTGCCAGTCATTCTTATACAAATGGAAGGGATTCAACAAAAAATTAAACAATAAAAAGCTGTTTAAGAAATGATTATTTCTTAATCTATAAAAGTTTTCCTGTCTTTGTCAGAGCTTCTATGCTAATTTACCATAAAAAATGTTTATGGACTGTATAAAAGAAGCCAAATAATCAAACTGATTAATGTACATTTCTATTGCTCTTCAATAGATTCCAGCATTGCAAAGGGGGTGAAATGAACACATGGCTCATCCAGGTTTGTTTTTCAGCCCTTGCACACAACCTTGTACGTATACCACACAACAGCAAGACCATGGAAACAAATGGGAAGTGAACAGAAGCAGGAAGCGGTCTTAAGTAATCAATCAGTTGAAGAAAAACGTTTCTTCTTTCTCCATTGCACACTTTTCAAAAGAGGGATTGAGAGAATTTCTAAACTCGTAGGACGTCAAGATCTCACTGAACCACCTATCTCATGGTAAAGAACTAGAAACCTGGGTTGAGTATTCCCACCACCACCCCAGATAACACTTAAACATGTGACAGACATGTGACAAAAAAACAAATCACTTTCACAAATAAAAAACAATACAATGACCTTCCCAATTTACATTTTTGGTTATTTATCTTGATCTCCTTTTATCAGTAATGCGATAACTGTATACTGTGTACCATAAACCTCACCATGTAGCAGGCAATTAGTATCACCATTCAAGAATTCAAGTTATGACCACGGAGCAATTTTTTGTGTTTTCTGCAATGAAACATTGATTATGATTTTTAAGTGCTCACCATGCAGTGAATCAACATATAGTCAGCTGCAATAAAAAAACCTGACAAAGTTCAGACTCTATTCAGACGTAGGAATTTCACAGATAAGGCTGGGGTAGATATAAATTTAAAACTTCCTAATGAGAACACAGAACCCTATCAGGGACATATAAAAATATCAGGACATATCAGGGATATATAAAAGTATCATATATGAATTAAGTTTTTTTAATAAACCAGAAATAGAACAAAATAAAATATAGCTTTTCCATTTAATGTGACCATAAATTAGGAGCTTTCATTTGTACAGCACAGGCCTTCACTAAAAACTACATAATTTCCAAAACATACCTGTATTTAAGAGTTAATCTGTTATTTCCCCAATCACACACCACAATCCTTTTGGTTCAGATATCTGCTCCCACTCAGAGGTCACATAATTAAATACTGTCTACCGTTCCACGTTATGCTGAAACAACCAATCCAACCAAATATTTCTTCCATTTCTTTTACTTCTCATTGATCTGTCTAGGCAAGATGTTCGGCAGTCTGTCCAGTCTCTCAGGGTGGACAACACCACTGGTGACGTCAGGCCTTCATCTGGGCAGCACCCTGAGAAGCACCATCCCCAATCTCTCACAGAGATCTCATTCCGAGAGAATCCGATTTTCCGCGTTCTCTTGGCTTCTGCAGCTCCGTTTGTTTTTCTTTCATTTTATTTCCCTTGGATAGCCAAGGTTAGAAACTAATGCTGATCCTGCTTCCTCTCCTCCTAATTTCCTCAGCCACCTTTTATTTTATTGCTGCAATTAGAAGAGCAGGGGCCAGGAATCTGCGTAATCAAATCCCCACACTAAACTCACACTGAACTCACAGTTAGCAAAGTTCCTATTCTCAAATGAATTCGTTGGCCATCAATCTGTAATTTGCTGGTTATGAGCCAGGCAGTTACAAGGACAGAACATTTCACTTATACAGTTAAAAAACAAACCTGGGACTTCACTTCTTTTTCGTTCCCACAGCTAAATGGTTTTTATGTGCTTTTTTATCTAGATAAGGTTATTTAAACAAAGACCTTTAAGTCACTAATCAGGAAGTCAGGTAGAGGAACCTCACATAGCATAAAAATTATGAAAGAACTGTAGTCACATAAAACTTTAGTAACAATAATAGTGATATTCATCAGAAACTATAACTGTTCTTTAGGAAAAGGCAGAACTCAATGGTACACCATGTCCAAGTTCATGTATAATTACACTGGAATTACAGTATCTTCCAGTGTGTTACCACAATAATTAAAGGTTTAAAGGGAGACTGAGGCAAAAAGAGGCTAATTTAGATTGTATTTATCTAAGATCAATACTGGTATGATTCTCTGTTTCTAATATTTTGGTATTCCTACCCCAGACCTTTCAAAAGAAGATGTGTATGAACCACACAGCTGTGACAAAGGTGAAATTTTGAACAAATAAGCACATACAGCACTAAATCTAAAGAGAAGACTATGTGGGGCTATAACAGCTGCGGGAATCCATAACATATTACAGCATAAAAATATTTGATCAAGTAACCAATCTGGAAGGCAAATCTCTGGAGACCAATCGTCCTAACTGAGTTAGTAAATGCCATACATTATCACAGATAGCACAGAATTTCAAAAGAAGCTGATCCTTGTGTTCACATGAATCCTATAAACTAAAACCTTGCCTAAATTAAAATCTGATGACATTTTGCATTTCCCAGTAAATGTCAAAACCAGACAGTAATGCCTCAAATGATCTGTAACGGACAAGAAGAAAATTTCCATAACTCCTTAAGAAGGACATTACACTACAAGGGTATTTTATAGCAAACATCAAAAAACAAAACTCACTGAATTTATGCTTCAGCCTGCAAATCACAGCTCAAGAAACAATTTCATGCTTAGGACCAGGTCTCAGTAAAGAAAATTAAGTGTTAATGATGATGCTAATTAACATGCAGTATGAAAGCAATGTTATTTTGACCGCCAGCTCTGCCTTAAGCAATTAATTTTTTTTATGCTGTTGACTGAAAAAGACAGGACAGTAATCACTATACTAGATCGGAATAAATGGATCAATTACACATCTAGAATCTCGGCTGGTCTGGAATCTTATCAGTTCGAAATTCTTGCCATTCCCAGGAACAATGCTGTTCAGTATTCCGTGCTAGCTCGTGCCAGTCTCTTGCTAACATATGGGCTTCCAGCTGATACCGAAGAGGTCTGTGAAACTGTTCCCTGCATTCCGACAATAGCCACAAAGCTGCACTGTGCAATGGGAATTAAACACCCAATTGAGCTACGACAGTGTGCTCGGGGCTCGTTCACTGACACAACACATATATGATCCGTGATGAAGTTTTGGCATCATGTGCTATACAATCAGTTCCACACAAACGCATCATCTTCCCAATAAATGCACATTCTTTTCCAAACTGAAGATATAATTTCACTCTTGCCTATTGTTCTATTTCAAACTGCCTCACCATTTAAATACTCTGTTAACTATGTCACATTATGAAGTTTTTTTCTGTAGCACTTTTATTTCTTTTGCAGAGTACAGGAGTTTAAGAGTTTGCTTGTTAAAGACAGCGAAACACAATTAAATAGACCTTTACTGCCTGACCTTTTTGCCATTTCTCTGCTGCTCATATGATGAAAAGAAAGTGCAATACCCCAATCAAGCTCCATAGCAGAGCCATACATGTAGTTTTAAAACACAATCAACAACAAATCTGAAAGGACTCCAGCTTCACCATGCTCAATGCTAAATGAAATAATGTCTTTGGACATCTGGAGACTTTTTTCTCAGTGAGGTCAGAAGAGTCAAATTCCTTTGGGATTAAGTATTATTCAAATTATTATGCTAAGACACTGCACTGCACTGGCACTTCAGTATTATGCCAAAACGACAAATACTGGGGGAGCTTCAGTTAAAATGATTGGCAACATTTTCAACCTCAAAAAGCGGCAAAATTATGGAGATTCCTGGTCTAAAGGTACTTTAAATATGGAAGAACTGGTAAGTACTGTTGTTGTTAATTGCCAAACCAATTTTTAATTTAGACTTAAGAACATAAAGAAACTGATAAGAGGACATTCAACCCATCTAGCCCATCTGGTTACTAATTGTCCAGTCATTTCTTTAAGGGTGCATATGATTTCAGCTTCAACAACATAGCACGGCAGTTTGCTTCAGACACCCACAATTCCCAGATTTAAAATGAAAGCTTCTAAGTACCACTGCATTTTATTTCAACATGGCAAATGCCTCCATACTTTTATAAAACAAATTATACTATTTAATACAAATGTTATATACTGCGCATTGATTTTATTTGCAATAGCTTGTTGTTTCTTGAAACTTTAAAATATGCAATAGAGTTTTGTGCCATGTTACTGCAGTGTGCACTGTCACACTTCCACTTCTACCCTCTGGTTTGTATCAAAGAATTTTACCGCAATTCAATATTTCACTGGGAAAAGGAGCAGATTCACAGACTTTTCCACTCAGCCATCAGTGATTCAGCTGACTGACAAAACACATACTGTAAATATTGAATGCAGTATGTACATAATATGTCAGCCTCACAGCAATGAAGTAATCCTCCTTCGAGCACTTGAAGCAATAAATGCCAAGTGTAAACCTTGCTAAAGCAATAGAATGGCCGAGGTTCGGCTTTGCTCCATAACAGCAAAAAGCAATGCGGTTTATTCAGATCTAGTCTGCAGCCCGATTCCACAGCTCTCTCACGTTCCACAGAAGGAAGGCAGAGGGTTAAGTGACATCCCCGGATGACCACAATAAACAAACAAGCCAAGACTGTCCATCCACAGGTCACATGACTGGCACACAGTTGAAACACAAAGCCCCCCATTTTGCAAAGCTGAGATTCAGCATTTAGTAATGCTCTCCCTCACAATACAACACAGACAATGAACAATGTCCAGCAGGCCGCCCACAGCAGGGGACCCCACACAGGGTTCAGTGCAAGTCAGGGGTGATGTTTACCTTTTTCGGAAGACCAAGTGCCAGTTCCCCCGGACTGACAATGAAAAGTAAAGTTGCGGGGGAGGAGGGTATGGATAGCGCCAAAATATTCTCACTTCCCTTGACCAGAACCGCAATGACCACTGACTCAGTGAACTGTAAACAAGACACGCCCCAATTCTCTAGTTTAATTAGATATTCCTATTCTATTTTGAAAAATAATTAAGACACAGAAATCCTTACTTACTTATTTTATCTTCTGCAAGTCTTTAACAACATTTCAAATGAAGAACTATCCTGGTTGTCAATAATTCAAAACACAACATATGTAAGAAATAACGGAATATTTTGTTAGTATTCTCCAGATCACCAAATCCCAGAGATTCTGGAGACACCAAACAAAGTGTACAAGGACAACTGAAACTCAGAAATGGCCATTGGTTGCAACAAACTTTAAAAAAAAAGACTTGCTCAAGAAGAAGTGCACACTCTGAAAATACATTTAAGACACAAAACTGCAAATAGAGTCTTGGCTCTATAAGTCACCAGTCTTGGAAAAAAAGTATTTTATTTCAAACTGAATTTTTTAATTGATTTTCAGGCTTTATTGAAAGCACAAATGTGTGATTTAAAAAGTTTGTTTTCAAATTAAATTGGTCAGACTGACCCATATCAAACAAGGTGTCATTTTACAAAAGTTCCACACTATTTTTTTTCCACAGCCATCTGGCTTTAATTACATAAACTTTACTGATAACATAGTACTACGTTTACTAAGGGCTGAGTTTGCCTGAATTCCCACTGTACACTTATTCCAGAAACAGATGATCCTCAGAGAAAGTAAATAACCCAAGACATGCTAGTTTCCAGCTGGCTGTAAACCATATATTGCACTATTCTGTGAATCTCCAAAAGCTGGTGAGCTATAACAACAGTACAAGCAGCACATGCTGGCTCACTACCTAAAAACAGATCTTACAATTACAGAAAATAAATCTGAAAAATAGCTCTGCAATGTGCAGATAGAGAACAATGAATAATTAAAAATAAAAGAAACACTGAAGTCTTTTTAATATCACAACGAGTCAGTACAAAAGCACCTGACTGCATGCACAAACGGGCTCACACATTTAAAATTCTGTATTTCACAAGTGTCTTGTCCCAAATTTGAACTCTCTTTGGGGTAGTTGAAGCTTGTTTACCAATTGGAGACAGATGCCACAGAAATTGTTTCTACAAAATTACTAAGAAATGACAACCAAACACTCCAACTTTTTTTAAGATGATGATAATCTGTCTTTAATCTCCGTTTCCACAAAACAGGCTCTCACAGTAGTTACAAACAACAAGGCAGTAGTAATGCTGAGATAAGCGAGTATCAGCACAAAATCCTTAGTCCACAAAAAAGTTTGCTTGAAGTGCTTCACTATGATTCTCTACACAGAATTCTCTCTCTGCTCCATTATGGAATTTAAAACCTCCAGAAACAAACACAAAGGAAAACAGGCAATGTACAATGCCTAACAACTAGAAAATACTGAACATAATCCTGTGTCAAAAAAGCCTAATTTAATCCAACTAATTTCAGTACGATTCCAATAATCAACCACATTCCACACTTCTGAAATAAATACCTTGAAAGAGTTTAATGTTATGCCAAGCCCCTAAAAGTCCTGACCTTTACATTTTTTACATAAACACATTTTCATCTCTTTAAAGTAGAGTTCTTGGACTTGGCACGTTTGGCAGCTGTGTTCTGACTGTTAGTTGAAGGCTATCAAGATCTCAGCTTTGTAAAGGAAACAAAAGAACCCAAAAAAAGTGTGAGTGAAGCTTAAATCTTTCCTGGAGGGTTTCAGATAAACTTTTCTAGTTCTATATAAGGCCATAGGGAGTCACAGACAGTAAAATTGTTTACATCTGGAAGGAAGGAAATGACAAATCACCATGGGAAATTCTTCCAACTCCGATTAAGAGAAAATGGGGGAGGAGGGGGGGCTGTCACTTTCATACATTCAAAACATTTTGAAGTTAAACATGAGAAAAGCCTAAACTAAGCAACACAGGTAAATAAGAAAGCACCTAGCAATACCTGGTTTTCTTTATAATCCTCAGGCAGGAGGGTCTCAGTGGAGGGACCACAGAATGTGTGTTGCTGTGCTGAAAAAAATATGTGTCAAGGCAGAGCTGATATGAACAAAAAAGAAGGGGAGTTTGTTTTTAAAAAACTGTTTTAATTACTAAAGAGGTACTGTCAGAAGCAATGCTACGTGTACAACAACAGACCCTTCATGTCACAAATAACTAAAAAATTTAGAAGAAAATGCAAGTCTTACTTCCTGCAAATGAGAAGGGAATTAGAAATTCTAGGAGCTCAACATAGACTGCCCTTAATTAAATCTGAGTTCTGTTAAGGGTTAAAATAAAAAAAATAAATCATGGAGAAACCATCCAACACAAGCAAAAAAATAATTACTTGTATTTTATATAGCACTTCTCATCCTAAAATATCTCAAATCTTCTTGCATATAACCACCTAGCACCCACCCAGGTGACATGCGGCAGCTATTACTGTATGTACCAGCAAGAAGTGAGAATCTGCTGCAGCAGTTAAATTAAGGGGGAACATTTGTGGGGACGGTCTGGACCAAGAGTGGAATTTACCCAGGACACTGGGGTTAACATCCCAACTCTTTCAAAAACTGCCATGGGATTTTTAAGAACCAAATAATCAGCAGCTCAATTTAATGTCCCACTCGGACGGCATCTCCTTGATATAAGAAATTCTGGTTAAGAGGGACAGTGTGACACCTACTGGTCCACCACCACCCCTTGGAGCAGCAACTCAATTTTCACTGGGTTTGTAATATTGCAAAACTGACCAGGCCTGGCCTGGCATAGCTTCCGAGATCCAACAAGGCTACAAGATGGTAACTCAACTGCTGCCACCACATCACACGTATAATAGAGACGCCATGCTAGAAACCAAGAGCTAGAAAACAAACAGGTTTTTCAGCGGCTGTTCTAGTCCCGTTTTGACCTGCCATTCTGTAAGGCGTTTAAGAAGATGCACTGTACTATACACAATGCATTGGCAATGATAGCTTTCTCCCTCTATAGTAACTGTGGTTCTTTATATCAACTCTGCCAGCTCATAACTAAAATCTGGGTGGGCTTCAGCAGATTACTCTTGTTGGCTTGGCCTATACATAAAAAGAGCAATCATCTCTTAGAAACAGGCTGTGGAGATATCTGTGGAGTAATCTGGCAAATTAGCCAACTCTCAGGATAGAAGGTAAACTCAGAAGTGTTGAGAATTAGCTAAAAATAGGCCTAGAGATTGCAGTCAGCCGCTCTGTCCCACCACCATCCTGCTACAAAGGAAGCAAGCCCTCCCACAAACCTAACCCACCAAGACCCAAGAGAGCCTGCAGGCCCTGTGGAACTCATTGCAAGTGGTAAATCTAAAAAGAGCAGCATGCTAATGTTTGTGCTAAAAAAACAAGAGACAAAAGGTCATTTTTTTGCCGGTTGTAATTGCATTTTATTTTCCTCCCCCACCTTCCTTCTCCCCTCCTACGTATGATCCCTCATTATTTTTAAATAATCCCCTAATTTCCCATGTCTAGCTTCCTGTGATTTCCCTGTGACAGAATTCACAGGAGAACTCCATTCACTTAGGGAAAAAAAACAGAAAAGAAACCTGGGCTAGTGATTTTCTGTCCAAGCGATGATGCTGATGCTGAATGTTGAAAAGCTAGATAGGGTAAAAAAACAACTACGAGTCAATATAAGCAAGAAATCACAAAAAAACAGTGGAATAAAGGTTTATGTATACTGTAAAGCATAACACATTATGGCAACACCTCTAAATAAATATGGCTTACGAGTCATGAAGAAAGAAAAGCAATTCCTATGAGCTCATTTCTGGATGGTAGCCTCTCTGGTTTGCGAGCCAGCAAGTGTTGTTTTTGAGAAGCCTGTTGGGATGGCTTCATCGAGTTCTCAGGACTTTCAGGCTGCAAAAACATCATAACTCTTTCTCTGATAATGGCTTTTATAGTGTTCCATCATCAAAAAGCGCTGTAAGCTGGCACAGTCCATCTAAAGCTGCTCGGAGGAAAAATATGGAAAACATACTGACTAAAGGCTGACACTACAAAAAAAATCAAACACAAAACTATTAATTCATCTATTTTTTTTCAGTTTAAATCAAGTTCATAGCTTTCATCATCAGTCAAGGAGTGTGCCATTCTGATAAGCAATCTTTCATGTCTGCACACCCAAAGAGCCTTATTGAGATAAACATACTATTGTGTGCCACTGCATGTTCCTCTACCACACAAATAGAAGCTCATAAGTAAACAATTATTTCCTTACAATCGGCTGAATAAAACAGACATTTTAAGCACTAACCTCAAGGAGCATGAAGCAAATTTTGACGAGAAGGTATACAATATATGAATTACATAAAACAGGGTTGGCACTAAATGCTCAGCTCTTACCCTTTTCGCATCACCCTCCACTGTTAAAAACAAATGTAGCTCTTTTATCTCAGTTATTCCATCAGTTATTTTGAGTTTAACATTTTGTTTGATGTGAGAGATGAAAGATCTTTCGATTCAACCACACATTTCATTGAAGGTGTGCACAAACAGCCCTGGGAGGACCTTCAAAGCAATGGATCGACATGTACCTTCAATCAATTCTCAATATCCAACAGTTTGAACAAACATATTTCCAGAACAGCAAGCTTAATATAAACCTTAAAGCCTTGAGACGTAGACACCGTCTCTCAAAACACTTATGCTGGTAAATACATTGTTCGCTTGCCAGTTAGGATAACAGAAATTGATTCGTTTTGAAGGCCATTATCATAAAACGGGCCTGGAAAGCAAAAAGAATATATTGTTGGCAGGCAAGGACAATAAGCCATTAGATCATCTGCAGCATTAATCTCTTCATCTGTTCCTACCATATTGGCTAAAAGAGTTTAATAGATAAGATAAAGAGCAAGTAGCTAGGTAATTAAGCACAGAAAATCCTGGAGCCAACCAGTTGAGTCTTTTTGCTACAGTAGCTGGAGTGATATGCGACATCTTGTTTAGATTACAAACAGCTGGCTTCAATCACAAACATCTCCTGAGGAAACTGATCATTTTCTAACATTTCTGGCAAATACTGGAGAACTTAAAATGCAATGAGATTATAGACGGCTTTTATGTACCAACACATTTAGAATTCTTTTCACACAAACCACTAGAAATGCAATTCCAAGCAGTTTTCACTATTCACAACAGTCTGTTGTATCTACCACTCTCGAGTTTAAGTTATGTGTGTACAGCAGATTTACAAATCAAACACAGAGCACTTATTAAGTGGTAAAAGATTACATACACACCTGTACTGAATGCAGGCTTCAAATTACAGTATATTGATCATTTAAATGGTCAAATAGCTGTAAAATTTCAAATATAGACCGATTTTGAAATCAATAGAAATACACTTCACAAGTCTCTGTCCAGCAGTGTTTTTTTTCTGAAGTACAAAAATAATACAAAACATTGGCTATATGGATGTTTACATAGGACTTACAAAAATGGAACCCTACTCTTTGATCTCTTGATATACTGATGAATACTTACAAAAATAGTATATTTTTACACTTTGATCTCTGTGTAAACAGATTAATGTATTTCTTTCTCTAAATATTGAAGTGACACGGAGAGAAAAATTCCTTATAAAGGCAAGTCAAACAACCTAGACTGAGTTATTAATGTTTTTAATGTTTGAAGTTTATTCATCCCACATGAGCAGACAGTTTCATTGCACTTCAGGATAACCTTTTCCTGGATCATCAAGAAAGCCAATTCCTTCCTGCCCCATGCTCTGCACATGCCCAGAATGATATCTGTAAGAGCTGCCTGCCATGCAGAACGCTACCCATATGCATGACACACCGTGCGTGACAGAGCATTTTAAAGTTCCTTTTCACACATTAAGAACGTCTGCACTGGAATTTGAAACTAGCATTCAGGAAAGACCGCTTTGTGGCTTGCAGCATGTGTTTTGTGACTCCCTTTCATTAACATAATTACTGTAGGTTTTACTGCTCTGTAACCGTCATTATGGTGGCACCAACTTGCTGCCTCACTCAGATCCTTAGCCCACAGAAACACAATGAGCAGTTAAAGTGGTAGACTCAAGGTCTGAAACAAACTCCATGAATACAGCAAAAGCTCATCCTTAATAGTTTCTCACAGCTGTGTCCATTCTTAAGTGTAAAACAAAGCAACATGTAATGGGGCTAACTCTGTGTCAGATATAAATATGTCAAATATGTATTTAAAAAATAATAAACAATATTATCAATATACATTAAGAATTAACAAACCTAAGAGAAAGAAACATTAAAAACATATAAAATAATAAATATATACAGACACTGCTACAGTATTTCCTTTAACCCTAACATAGGCCACAAGCAAAACTTCTCTCAGGAACTACAGTTGTTTTTGTTCTATTGCAGCAAAGGCTCTGGAATATAGATTCTCACTGATATATTATAGTTCCTCCAACAATCTAATTCTAATGGAATCAGATCTGCAGAACAGCAAAATAAGCAGGAATCGGGTACACAGCAGCTTTGAAAATACTGAAAAAACACTTAACACAGTTTGTGGATTTTGAAAGCATGCTATCAATACGCTTGAAGCACCTGCACCTGCTTGGACTTCAATGTCTTGATTAGTCATCCACACATCTACTGTACACATACAAAAATATTCTCTTCGTATGATTAAACCCCGATACTTGTTCAAGTCCATGAGTTCAAAATGTGCACTTCAGTGAGCAACAGAGGCTAGCACCAGGCATTCCTGAACTGCTGTCAAGCATGAATGTGTGTGAAACTCACATTAAAATTTTAAAGTATAAATGCAGAAATTCATCTCAGCTATGAACAAATTCAAGCAAAAAAAATGCCAGCTGTTTCCTCTTGGTGACATTGGATGGACAGAGATATTTTAATCAAGATTTACTCATTTTTTATTGCCATTACTTGGCTTTTGCATTCATACTTATTAAATTATTTGGTTAGTGTTCTGGAAGGGCAGTACAATAATACCAAATTAGAGAATTAATAATTAACACAATAGGAAAATGGGTTTTAATTGAAAATAACATCAAGACATAAGCGCCCCAATTATTTTTAGTAATTTCCTAGTAAACCAAACTAAAATGACTGAAACATCAGTAGAAGTAGTTCTAGATATTAAAATGTTTGATAACACTAAGGCATTAATATTTCATTGTATTACCAACATCACTTCTAAATACCTATTTCTTCCATTCACAAAGTACTGCAAACTTTAACGATTTTGCAAACTACTTTACCTCACAATTCTTGGGTTCTGGTTTTCCATTCTTGGATGGAACACCTTTGTGGGGAGTATACATATTCCCCTGTGCTCATCCTTTTCTCAGGGTGTGCTGGTTTCCTGTAACCTCCCAGCTACATGCTGACTAGATTAACCTCTAAATATTTCCTCTCTGCATGTACATGCACCCTGCAGTGGACTGGATTCTGTCTAGAGTATAGTCGTGTCTTGCACCCTATGTCTCTGGTGCTAGTCCACCACAATCTTCCACACTATATAACAGATAATGATGATGAATGGACTACAAAAATATTACTTTAATTAATATTACCTGGGTAGGTAGGTCCCTTTTTAGGCCATAAAGGCCCATGGGGGAATGGGGGGCAAGGGCCACCATTTTTCTTGACCAATCCGACACTGGAAGTGGAGGTGATGTGGTCAGCATCACGCTCCGGTCGGCCTATTACCCCCGGAAGGATTAACCCCCGGTACTCAATTGGAAAGCAGGCTGAGTGTACCTGGGAGCCAACTGGAAGGAATTAGAGCAAGATACATTGCTTGCCCCTACCTCGGATTGAACCCGGGACCTTCCAGTCAGGAGCTAGACACCCTTGCCATCTGAGCTACCATGGCTCCAATTAATAAGACCTACTTTTGACAATTAAGAAACAACAGTGTAAAAGAAAACATGACTGTTTGAACACTTAAATTATCTTCAGCGTCAAAGAGAAAGCCAAAGGGAGTGTTCTGCACATGGAGTACTACCCCAGAGAGATTTTACACCCACGAAGAACTTATCTGATATGAATCAGGATATGAAGAAAGCTGTAGCACCCAAGTGCGTAACACACGACAGAGAACCACACATTAGCAGCTCACTCATTTGCTTCTGAAAGAGGAACTGGGTGTGTCTTAGTCGTTAGTGCATTAACAGCATTATTTCTGGAGTGGGGAGACGATTGGCAAACTAAGTTTTGAAGCCTGGAAAAGAAACCTCAACCCAGAGACTCAAACTGTATTCCAACTCAAGTAGTCAACTAACTTATTTTTTTACATATATAGAATCTTCCTAAGATCTTTTGTAATTGTTTACTCAACATATTTACTTAACGTAGAGGTGTGCTAACCTATAAACCACCTTAGAATTTGGATATAAGCAATAAAGTATGGCAGGTAAATAACCGGGTATAGCTCAGATAAGTAACAGAGAGGCAAAACAAAACTCAGAATAGACATGACTAGTATCTCCAGGCACCAAGTTCAAGACCTCTACCTTTATATTTTTTTTTCCACTTGTTCAGCTTACTGTGTATGCTGAAATTTCTATTTCAGTCTTAAGTCTAAAGTCAATGAAATTATCTGTGGATCAAAAACAGATTGCACATCAGTCTAAAACTAAATGCAATATGGTATGCTCTTTGTAGGGTGCATGGAACACAGATGTGGGAGAATAATTATTTTTACTATTTCAAAACTTCACAAAGCTTGGAGTCAGATGATGCCATTCTGATCCTCTTAATTGTTTATGGGAAAATTCCTACAACTATATAAAGTTTTAAGCATCTCTGACCTTTTTCCATTCCATTTCTCCCTCTATCTTCTCAAAGAGATCAGTTCTCATGATTTGAAAATGGAAACAAAAAAACTGCTGGTATTTTTTTATATCAGTCAGGTTGGAAAATTGTGCTGCGCTTAGGTCACAGGACTGGCATATTATCACAATGCATTCCTGCCGTTTTTAAGCAAATATTTTTTTTTCTCCAAAACAAGGTAGCTTGATCCTGTGAAAAAGAGAACTTGTTCAAAGTCCAAACCAGAGGGGAAGTTTTTACCCAAATTATGAAATCTTTTCCAAATACAGCTAATAAAAAAGGTCTTTGTCAGCCTGATGGTTTTATCCCACCAAAAGAGATACGGCCATTATCTTTGGAAGAATTATGTCTTTTTTGTCAAACACGTAATATCTTACCTGTTCCCAGTTACAGTACATAGTTATTAGTACAGTAGGTTGATTAATGTTAAAATCACCTCACGTCATTTGAGTGTGGTAGTCAGTAAATTTGAAGATATTAAAATGTACTCCTTCCTCTAAAGCAGGCACCAGTGTCTCATTAAAATACTCTAATCACTCATTAGTTTATCATCAGGTCCAAGCTTTACAACTTGCTGACTATTAGAGAAATTTAAGGTAGATTAGGTGTTGAAGAGACTCTACATGTTAAGGGACATGAGGAATCCAGAGATACTGTTACTGTTAAGGAACTTGGCAGCCCCTGTGACATTTTCATCTATCTCTTTTAAATTTGTACCCATGCTTTGCATTTTTTATTTTGTGAGAAAAATCTAAGAATTTAATTCAAGAATCCCTTGAATACCTTGGTATTCTTACAATAACCTAACCTGGAAAGTGACCTCATGGGTGAAGAAACTGTTTAAAATAATAAAAACACATTGTAATGATATGACAGTTCTGTGACCTAAGCACACAATTTCACAAAAGCAGAAATCAAAAGCAGGAGCATTTAAGACTAAAGGGACATATTACTCCAATAAATAAAGAGTAACAATGGTCAGGAACAAACTCCCATACAATCTTGTTAAAGCAGATTCACTTTAATTTTTATGAAAAGCTTGTTGAGATCTTGGATCATAAAACTACAGTATTAGCACATAATATGGACAAACTGATCACAAGAACGTCCTATCGTTTGTGCTCCAAAAAGACGATTCCCAATCCTTGTATGAAGAACTCTGTCTTTTAGTTTTCATTCTAACCGAGTTCAAAACTTTTTCCAACTCTTAGAAAGTCAGAAAGGGTGTGTAATTAGCATCAACTCTGAAACAACCTCTGGATTTCACACCTACTCTCATCGAGGGGTGTGGAATGTAACAATTACTCTTTTGGTGGAAGTGTAATACCATCTCATTCTAGACATTACTAATTGACCTGTTGTTTCAAAAGAAATAAGGAAGCAGCTACTTCATATTCAAGCTGGGGACAGACTGGAGTTCTGTTTATATATTCTTTACGACAAAAATAGTTGAAGAGCATTTCTGAAACCAAAGGCAGTATGCAAAATACTGGGAAGAAAAAGTTTCAATCAATCAAGATGTTTAATTACAAATAATTTTACTCAGCAATCAACAACTGAACTGGAACATAACCAAGAAGACACAGACGTCCTACAAGACCAAGAATGAGAATCACCATCTTAAGGAGGCAACTGGTCTGACAAGCACAGCTAGTTCTTTAAGGTCAGTCTGAAGGATGTAAGGGAAGAGTCAAGCAGAAAATATTAGTATCTGAGTTCCAGAGTAGGGCACAAAATGAAGATCCTTTTTTACGAATGGGTTTAATGAGGGCATTCACATGGGTTTTCTATTCTTAAAAGAAACATGGTCATTACAGCTTCGGTTTCACATTTGGCATAGGTTATAAATTGTATTTTGAAATAATGATTCACCAATTAGTTTTAATTAGGCTTGCTCTCAGAAGGAACACTTTGTGGAATTCACAGAAGGCACCGAGATTATGGATTCACTCATTTAGTTACTGTAGCTCCCGATGAATAAACAGCATATTTTTGTCAATGTTCACACAAAAAAAGAGAGAAGATATAGGTGCAAACAAAGACAGTATCATATTTACATGACAGGCAGTGGCATGAGAACAGATTTTTTTTCCTATCCTCAGCCAAAAATCCAAACATGTGCAGGAAAAGAACCACCCTTCTTCCTATCCCTGAAAAGAAAACAATCAGCTGGGAATCCCTTCCTAGTATATATGGGAAAACAATTTTTTAAGGAATTGCTTTTAATTTGGATAAAATATACTAATTACTAGGTACTCACTGCAGAGCTGTGTGAAACCTGTTATCCCAGAACCTCATCAATCTCCAAGAAAAAAAGGATTCGTTTCCAAAACTGAAAGGAGGGCTTTGTAAATGCACACACACTTTGCAATGGCAGCAAAGGAATTCAGCAGTCAATGTAGTTGCATACTCATAGGTGTTGCCATATGGTTCTTACAAAAGAATAGTCTCAAGATCACTGATATTCACTCCTGGTCCAAACACTCCTGTATCTTATGTAGGTGTCCTGGCCAAATTTCCCATTGGCCCTTACCAATCATATAATCATACCAACTGGCTTCATCACTCTGCTCTCCTCCCCACTGATAGCTGATGTGTGGTGAGCGTTCTGGCGCACTATGGCTGCCGCCGCATCAACCAGGTGGATGCTGCACATTGGTGGTGGTGGAGGGGAGTCCCCATTACCTGTAAAGTGCTTTGAGTGGAGTGTCCAGAATAGCGCTATATAAGTGTAAGGAATTATTATTATTATTATTATTATTATGGTGTTCATTCCACTCTGGACTGGGTCCCTCCAGGATCAGGAGAGAATATAACTGGTCTAGCCTGTTCTTCTATAGTCATCTTCTACCACTCTGGCACACTATAGGGATATGAACAGTGCAAACTGCAGTGATGTAAATCTCTCAAGGTTACTATTATACGCATAGAAAATGGCCTCAGGAGTGACCAATTCCTCCACATTAGCAATGTGTGAAAACCCCCTGCTCTCTGTAACTCTTTAACAACTCAAAACATCTATGTGTGCAAAACATGAGCACAATTAAAAGCCTCAGTTAAGGTAAATGAGAGCTCAGCCAGAACGACAGACAACAGACAATTCAGCCAGGCATTCTCTGGCCCATCTCTTCCTTCTGTTATATTACGTCTAGATGAGTGCACTAATAATTCCTGTGAAGAGAATCATGACAGGTGTAACAAACATAATGAGACTTTCCTCCTGGGAGATGCTCTGTGTTCAGTGTCACTTTCCATAACATATTTAGTTAGAGATGCTTGATGTCTTGAAGCAACACACCATTTTGAAAGCCACTCAGCATGTTTCTATAACCACTTTAATTTGGTGCATGAGTAATCATGTGAGAGCTTGTAGTAACACGTTGGATATCCAGATAAACTGCCTGTGAACACCAAATAACGCCTTCTGTACAAAGTGAAGTCTGCAAATTATCACCACCACTGCAATTCTTCTTTTGTTTGTTACTGGAAATGTGAGATGTATGCATCCGGCCCATGAAAGAAGAATGTCTGGATTTAGAACAGACAATTTACACTACGCTTTGCTGCAGTTTATTTCTATTTCCATCAACTGTCAAACCATGTCCAATAATGTCATGTTGAGTTGGAGCCTAACCCAGCAGACAACACAAGCAAAGGAGGATACCTCCTGGACAAGATGCTGGCTTATTCCAGGGCACATACACTCACGTTTATGGGGGTAACCTAAACAACATGCCTTTCAACTGTGGAAGAAAACAAATGTGCCTGGCAAAAGGCTATGTGACTACAGAGAGAACATGTGAACTCCACCCAAGGGCAGAAAAAAATCCCAGAACCATCTTAAACATAAACATTATTCTAGTATTATATGTAATGCTGTGGATTAATATATCAGATCATGGCGGGTTCTTATGGACGGTAAGGCTATGGCCTCTCAGGATTCTGTATTCTTCAATTCACATTGGTTTTCATCGGGACTACACGTGATAAAGCGTCCACTGTATTAGTCGCACATTATTGGTTTTCCACAAAACAGTTTTGTTACAAAGTACTACTGCTGCACATCTCTGTTCTTAAGATGTATTCCAACCTCCAGATCTCTTATCTGATAATAAAAGTGAACTACAATAACAAAATCAAATATATTCACAAAGACTGTAACAGTAAGGTACATGCGGATAACTGCATATACAATATTGTGTAAACGTCTTTAAAATGCCTTATCCATCAACTGATCGATGAAAGAATGGAATTTCTGGAAACTTAAGTTCTCTATTACGCCCTGTTGTCTCATGAGTGAACAAACGATTTTGGTCCTAGAAGGACGCATTAGGCTTATGGAGAAGTTTTAGGTCTGCTCTGACAATCACAGACGAGTGGTGCGATACAGTATACAGTATTAGCACATGGAGTTCGAGACGCCTCGTGCCTACCCTGTAAGCTGCTTATTTGCAAGGATTTTCCAAAGCCCTCTAATAAACTTTCAAGAACGGACACTTCTGTATTTAATTTAATAGATCCAAATAAGAGAAAAAGTATTAACTGCCTTCTCCACTCCCTCAAACTCCATTCCGGTGAAAGCAATACTGACAGCTCAATATTGATCGTGCGCTCAGCATAAACAAAGACTTCATCAACCAATTTTATTGTAGACCTCAATATACTTCAGGGTATAATTGTGTAGTTTAAAAATATCATTGTGGCTCACTCTTTGCGGTTATTACGGGAGCATTTCTTTCTTTTCTGGGCTCAAGGAACGTGCCTTCCCTTGAAATCAACCTCTCTCAGGCAAAAAAAAATTGTTTTAACTGCGCGACACAATGTATATGTTTTGTTAGTTATACTGCTTTTGCGTACAAAAACTATACTTTTCATCTGGTCTTTATTTGGACACTGCATATTAACATAGGAAACAGATTTGTTACAGTTTGGTTGGATTTTTAGCTGCCACTAGCTTATCACACGTAAGTGCCGAAATTTGTTTTGCAAACAGATGTTTTTAAAGAAACTCTTCAGACTGTTTACGTTCGCAGATTGGATTACTTCAAAGCAATAAAAATCTGCAAACGTTCCTGTCAGCGCAGTTATAATTTTATTTCCTTCTGTTAAATAAATATGACTTTGAAACTTTAGATGCACTCACTGCAGTGTATCAAAACATAAACCACCTAACTCTTCTTTGTACTATACGCTCAAATCTGCACCTACACCTTTTCACACCTCAATACAAGACAGGTCAGTAATATATTTGAGTGCTCATTGTTTAGTAATGATATACAATGTAACCAGTGCAAATAGTGCTTCTTTTCATTTTTTTCCCAATGACACAGAAAAGCATAAGTTCAAAACCGAAATTCGGTGACCAAATGCACTGTCAAAGCTCAGAACCCTAGCGTTGTTTCGTTGTTCCACCTTGCAAACAAGTATGGACGTCAACATAAAAGTGCTCAGGTGCGTGTACTTGATATTATTAAGTTATTTTGTTAGGTCGAAATTGCGCTACAAGAACACAGTTACGCGAAATCTGTTCATTACTTACCAGACTCTAAAGGATATTATGAATCTTTCTTATTTTCGCAGAAAGAATGGAGAAGATGAAGCATCTGAAGTTATGCGCTGATTCCAAGTCATTCAAAAACCGCTAAAGTCCTCAGAAAACAATTCCCCGCACTACCATCAAATCCAGCAAAGGCAAGTCCGCCTGTGTGCAGAAAACAACCACACTAAACCTTCAGTATGAAGCATGAAAAGACACTACCTTATCTGCGACTGCGCAGGAAATTCGGCAAAAAAAGAAAGTTTTCTATTCTTTTTTCAATCAACGTTAAGGGATCAGCACACAATTCAAACACAAAACAAATTAAATATCTGACCAATCCTGTGGAGTTAACTATTTTCCATCCCTATTATTTAAAATTGTATATATTTTCCACCGATTTAAACTCGCAGCAGTTTCAAATCTCAGATTACGTCAGTCAGGAAGTCTGGCTATTGGTGATGTTGGTACTGAAGCATTTCAGCGCATTTTTCAAAAGGGGATGGGCAGGTACGTCTGATTACTTTGTGGCTACGTGCGTACCTAACGTATTGTGCAAACAGTTTCGACATTTTAGAGAACAGGAGTATGACTGTCAATACAGCCTGAAACACAAGAAAACCTAGCTTTGTTATACCTAACAAATATTATTTGTTACATACACAACCTACTTCACACATTCAAGACAGAAAGAAGTACTGTAAATAGAAAGTTAATTATCTATTTAATAATTGCTAATAAAATAAGGGCCTAATAACATTTAAAACCCCCTTAGTATGTCTGAGCATGGTGATATCAAACATTAAGATGAGGAAGCCACTCAGACATTGCCAAATTAATCTGTTTTACCAGCTTCCTGATGGTACAAACTGATGAGAGATGCTATTCTATAAGTCCAAAAGTGAACGTTACAGGATTTGGTGACTGAGATAGAAGAAAGTGTCTATGGGTCAAAAATATCCCAAATAACACCATTATGGGTCTTGACTGGAACTGAAAATAAACATCTCAAATCCTGCATGGGGTTTGCATGAAAACACCCAAGCACTGAGTTAAAATTTGAACTATTTGGTCTAAATGCAAAGCTGTACATTTGATGCCTCACTCAGTCAGAACCTTCCCTCCTGTGAAGCATGGCAGTGGCAGATTTGTGTCATAGTTCTGCTTCTCATCAGCAAGGACGAGGAAACTGTGTTTTTCTTAGAGGGTGGTCACGTCAATGAAACGTGGAAGGGTTAAGTGGATGCTTTGAATCACAATGTTCTTGTGTGTTATCTATAATTTTCATTGTTTGGGTTAATAATACTTTTTATTCAGACACACGAACTTGTCAAGGATCTCTGTGGTCATAACAGCTTGTGATATGAATGGGGTGATTTAAGATGGCCTTCTTGTCCTCTTCAATCAGAGGGGATGTCTGCCAAAACAGTAAAATGAAACTATGCAGGCAAGCAACTGTTATAGATATCACCCTGCAACACACAACTATCAACCCACAGAAGCTCAGGAGGTGTGAGCCTGGCCACTAGCAGGATGGGAGACCTCCTGGGAAAGGTTGTTGCCAGAAGAGGTGTTAGTGGGATCAACAGGGGGCACTCGCCCTGCAGTCTGTGTGAGTCCTAATGCCCCAGTATAGTGACGGGGACACTGTACTGTAAGAAAGGCACCTTCCTTCAGATGAGATGTAAAACCGATGTCCTGACTCTCTGTAGTAATTCAAAATCCCAGGGTGTTCCTCAAAAAGAATAGGGGTGCCTTGGCCAAATTTCCTCCTGGCCTGTAACAATCATGGCCTCCTAATAATCCCCATCTATGAATTGGCTTCATCACTCTGTGTTCCTCCTCACTCATAGCTGGTGTGTGGTGAGCGTACCTGTGTGCACTATGGCTGCTGTCTCATCATCCAGGTGGATGCTACACATGGTGGGTGGTGGTGGAGGGCAGTCCCCATTTCCTGTAAAGCGTTTTAAGTGGATAGTCCAGGAAAAAGCTATTTAAGTGTAAGGAATTATTATTACCCTCTGTAATCAATACTGCCCTCTGTTTGTAGCCTATACTCATATAAAATATGTCAAACCCTTGTTCTTGCTGCTGAAATGAACACAATTAAAACTGTTGAAGTGCGTCTCAAAGTACAAGAGAGAAGACTAGTGTTTAGATGGCAAATCTAAACATCCCCCCACTGTTTGAATAGCTGAACTTTTGTGTAATTAATTTAGAATTGTTATTTTAGAACATAAGAATGTTACAAATAGTGGGCTATTTGTTTGGTCTGTGAAAAACAAGACATAAAAAGCAGTTCAGTTACAAAATATTTGGTCATTGTGTTAAGTGCTTACAAGTTTCATAAAACCTTTATATTCACTTGCTAGAATATTAGAAACCTCCATCCTCTGTGAACAACAAAAATACCTTGAACAAAATATGGTATGCATTCTATAAGGTTTTAAAATATTCATAACTCTGTCCCATCCCATTTATGTAGCAAAACTGATTCAGTTCACTTTGTGTCAAGGATAATGGTACTGTATGCACTTTCCTCCAGTAGCGTGAGTCTTCAATAGGATTAAAATATGGAAACTGCTCTGGCCAATAAAGGTGATGGCAGCCTGTCCCTTGCTCCTTAAACCAGAAATGAATACTTGCCACTGACAGAGTCACTTCAGTTGACTGGGGATTTCTAATGTCTTGGCAAGCCAAGTGTATAACTGGTTTGCATTTGTTCCAAATAACATAAATAGGGCCAAACAGAATTATACTGGATATTACTGGAGAAGTCTGAATATTATGGTAATTAATACACAACATACACACAAAAAATCATTTTACACTTTTATGCCGATAACAATTCTGGATGATCTTTGCTGACAATGAACTTGATGTACTGGGTCTGTAAGATTTAGACAGTACATGAATTAGAAAAAGGCACACCTTCAGGGTGCAGTTAATACAAACAGGCATTTAGCCACCTCAAAAGACCTGTAATGGGAAATATCTGTTGATCCTCGTCACTTAAAACAAGAAAGAAGTTTTCTTTTGTTTCACACACAGAGTCAGGTGCATATCATTGCTGGAATGTGTCTGAAAGTACCATATATATAATTATTATTAATCATACTTCATAGATTCATATATTTATTCATATACATTCCTTCTGAATATTCTATTATCTGATTTTCTTTTAAAGGATCATAGACATATTCCAAGTTTTAACAAATCATCAGACTTACACTTTTATTATCCTAGCACTTTGAAAAGGAGTACACAGCTTTAAGTCTTGGACAAAAGCAAGAGTTATATGGATATTATGAGCATTATAAAACTGCATTTGTAATACAGTTTAGTTCTGGTGAGAAGAAACCAATCTTGCTCTCTAGTTGTCTTTCATTAACGTTAATCAGAATCTTCAAAGTCATGAGCACAGCAACACGAGGTATTATATACATGAGCAGCCAATATAAAATATTGTACTGTACTTGCTACTCCACTCCACCTATTCATTTACTAACCACTTCATCCAATTCAGGGTCACAGAGGAGCCAGAGCCTACTGTTCTCCAATTATCCATCAAATCTAATTGACTTTTTGTAAAGTGTTTCTTGTCAATGACATAGTTTGTTTTCTCTATACATTCAAAAAGCAAAATACAAGTCTGTCAGAATTAACCATTCTCTTAAAATACAATGAATGTAGTAGTGGATCAGGAGTGGATCATCATCAAATTGTACTTCTACCTAAAGAAAATAAGTGAAAAAAAAAACAGAACAGTGTGACTTAAGACTATTGAATAGCAGACTTTGCATTTTAGTGCTTTAAAGCTAAACAATTCACATTATTCAGCCATACTTTGAATAATAACAGTAACCTTATCTTGTAAATACCTGATATTGTGTCAATCATATTGTTTTGTAAGTACATGCACTGAATATTTCTGCACATCTACAATTTGACTGCGGCTTTGCTGCAGATATACTGTAGGTAATGAGGCCTTTGAATAAATGAGTGCAAAGGTTTGCTCTGTATTAATATTCTGTGATGTACTACTTTATAAATTGGTCTAAACTCTTTATGTTAATTAATCTTTTCTCATGATGCCAGCAGGTGAACTAGCTGGCCACTGTGTTTACTGAGGAGACTGCAGTATTGGTATTGTTGCATACAGTACCTCTCTGGGCTTTTTTCCTACTTTGCCAGTGTTTAACACGACATCAATAAGCCAACACAAGCTGCTCAGCAAATATACTGTAAGCAGTTAAAAGGAAGAATGTGTAATACAGAATCACACTTAATTCAAGTTACCACAATCGGTGAATTCATATCAATACTGTATTGGTTTAAACATCTGTTTACCATGTTTACTGTAAAAGGATAACAGACTAAAAAGAGGTATCACAAATGATGATGTTTGCATGATTCATAAAGATTGAAGATAAGAGGTCATTGAGCAGCTGCTGCTAGTTTTGGAGAGATAATTAAGAACAAGATGATATTCCGTGTGTTGGTGTATAAAGTTCAGTCTTGTGCAATATGGGCCCCTTATCTAGCTCATGTGATCACTTTGCACAAAGCATTTGTTATAGTGAAAATATCCTGCAAAGACGTCTTTATAGCTACTGTTTCTTACTACCCTGCAAAGACCAAGGAGGCTTCGCTTGTGAACTGTAGTTGCAGGAACTGTGCTCTGAAACAGGCAATTGGAAAAATTAAAGTAAGCAGAGGTGAAAGGAGATTTTCACTTCATTCTCCCTGGATTTATTTCCCTCTACTTGCCATACTGAAAGAAAGAATACCAAGAAATGAGAGAATGAGCTCTGAAATCCTCATAGTATATGACTACTGTGTTTTATGTAAGATACTGGGACTTGTTTCCATTGCACATCTTATGTATTTACAGTATGTCCTACAATTTGTTCAGATACAGACATACCCTTTCTTTTGTCAAGGTGGGAAGCAAGTCCCTACAAGCCTACCAACAAAAGATTATCTGTTTGTCAACCTCAAGGCATATTTTGGAAAAATACAGCAACAGGCCTGTGTTATCATGTCAGATAAAAAATCTAAAATTCCAAAATTCTAAATCTGTAAAGAAATAAAGTACCCAAGTACTGGAAATGACACAATTTCCTCAAATGTTACTGAAGAGAGATTTCTTTGTAAAAAATAAAAGACGTTCATTTTTTATTTGTGCAATACGCAATGCTAACATTTTACTCTTTCACCAACAATTCATGCATGCACTCAGTGTCAAAGCAATCCATTTAAAAGCAGCATGATAAATTAGGGTATTAACAGTGAACCTATAAAATATTTATTGTGGAATATTTAGGTACAAGGTCAAAGAGCAAGACTGATTGTATTGTAGATTTGTAACATTATACTTTATCTTAAAAGGTATTGTTCTGTAGCATAAATGCCCTATAAAACATTAGGAATGACCAATTAAAAAGAAGGTTTTCTTCTTTCCTGTTCTAGCACTGTTCATATTCATATTCACAATTCATTTTTAAATAACTCTTAAGTTAGATAACTAGAGGAAGGATCACTTACTCAAATCGAACATTAGTAAACGGATGCATATGTTTGATAAGAACTTCTTGTTCTGCATCTGTGAACTCTGTTGGCAAAACATGACTGAGGATGTGTTGTGGTGCCAACCTTTGGCACAAAATGCACATACAGGATGAGCTATCTTGGCCTGCAGGACAGCCTCTGGCACAACATTTGAATTTGTATGAGAGAGTAATCTTTGACTATCACATGGTTCTGTTTGCAGAATATGGAAACTGAAGCTGTACAAAAAATTACTTTTTAATAGCAATACTGCCACCTTTTGGATATGACAAGAACATCATTCTCATTTGTGTTCTTTTTTTGACTTACAAAAGCAAAATCTAAAAAGAAATACTCTGTATTAAGTTGTGATAGGGGGCTACTTTATAGACATGCACTGCTCAAGAAGTTCCTAAATGATTCCACTACACCAGAATTAAAACACAATTTTGCAATTTCTTGTTTTTTGTGAAATGAACATGGACAATATCTCTAGGCTGTATTGTGAGGGCAACAACAGAGAAACAAAAAGGCAAGCTACATGATCACAAGGATTATTGCAAAGCATTAAAAAAAAACTTGAGATACTGTTATCTCAACAGTATCTCAAGCTAGATAGTCTAGCTATCTAGCTACTCTAGCTTTGAAGACTATGACCTTTTGTAAGTTGTCATAGTGCATAGTGAATATTTAAAATTGGCAATATTATTGACCTAAATTAAGAAAAAAATCATATTATAAAAGTTTAAAAGTTTACTACAGCAGAAATAAGAACATGAATCATAGATTTAAAAACTATCCACATATCAATCAATATTAGAGATATTTCAAATATCTCATTTAATATAAATGAACACATTGTAAGTTACAGTATATCGCACAACAGGACTCCCATATTATCAGTATGTATTATCAGTGAACTTCCTGAAAGTATGTTTGTCACAAGTGTACAATTTACATGTGCATTCCATGCTTTCTCTCCTATTTACGTTTGTCACCAATCACCAAAATTGTAATATTCATGGCAAAACATCGGCAGGGGACTGTTGAAGAAGAGGCATGCAGAGATAAAAAAACACCTTAACTATGATATTCTAAACGGGGGCATTGGTGTGCTCGAAGCTTGTTATACACAGGTTTATGCCATGATTCCCATGATTATCCCAGAGTTTGCTGTTCCAGATATGGCAGAAATCCCAAATTCCAAATCACTGGATAATCAACAGGTAGTTAAATCATCAAGATCAACAATGTCATGTCAGGACCCACTATTTTGTAATATCATCCTTCTCACTCTGCTACAAGTTTGACAAACTCTCCAATGCCACAGGAAGCATCTCGATTGAGGACCGAGATCAACAAAGCAGCTTGTACAGGTATCCCTAACTGAATCTTTTACAGGACAGGAGAGGCTGATTTGGGCCAGAGGATGGACAAATCCTTTTGTTTGTTGGACTGAAAGCAGATGAGTTGCAGAGGGACTTCTGGGGGGGGAAAAAACTCGTAGAGTGCATAGAATATCAATTCTGTTTCCAAGTTTTTACAGAAAGTGAGGCAGACCCAAGCAAATGACGAGTAGTACAGATAACAAAATGAAGAATTTTAGTCCAAGATATTTAAATAACTGTCACAATTGCCACTTACTTTGCACTGCATATGCGTTTTAATCACAGATAGTTAACGAGAGTGAAAAATAGGCCAATAAGCCTAGGAAATAAAACCAGCAAGCTATTAAAATGAAATGGCAGCTACCTGTTACTAAGGCGTTTGGGATATAATTTGGAATAGAATTTCCTTACATCCAACAGGCTACTTCTGTGTTTACCAATGTTGTGACTTCTGTAAGACATTATACTTTGAAGAAAGGAGAAGTGAGCTCACACCCAAAGATGGCTCCACAGCCAAAATGTTGTTTCCTTTCTGCTCTTTTCAGCAAGGAATAAACCTTTAACTTTAACCTTTAACTTCTTCCTTTGCAGTCTTCGCATGCTGACGCAGCTACCTACTTGAATTATTATACTTTGTTAATTTCGGAAAATTATTTTAATCCTTACGACACTAATTAGATCCTTTTAAGTGTAAGACTGTTAAGATAAAATATCTAAGCATTCTTTTGGGTACCTATATACTTGCCAGTTTCTTCATATTGCCAAAAATATAAGACTTAAGCACTTTCACTGAAACACGGTGCATATCCAGTAATTCTGAAATAAAAAATGAATAGAACACCAGATTTCTTGTCTTGTTCTAAAGACATTAGCTGTAATGAAAGAGAGATGGACTCAACACCATAACTTTAAAATAATGCATGACGTGAAATTGGTGCACAAAACTAAACATTTAGTTTTAGCGTATGCCTTTTTGGGAGTTTCATGTTCTGTTTTTAATTCTTAAAATCACCTTGCTTCTTCAGCCTTATAAAAGTTTTGTCAAATCTTGAAGAACCTGCACTGCTGCACTACTATACTAGTAAGTTGTTGAAAGCATGATGTATCTCAACAGCATTTGAGCACTTTCCTCTAAAATTCAACAATTAAAGGTAGTGTTTTGTGTGTAGGATTTCTTTAATGAAAATTAATTGAATGAAAAAGTCAACAAGGTGGTGAAGGTCCCCATAGCTTCTATAACATATATTTAATTCTGAAGGGTTGAAAAAGCCGTGTAGGCCTGAGAAAGAAAATATCATTACCAACATGCAATGTAAAATCAATTCAATGCAAAATACTCTCTAGTTTAATCTTTAATCCCCTTTATTACAATTATTGTTACATACAGTAGTAGGAAAATAGCATGCCCTTCAACATAATGACACTTCAAAACACTGCATTAAAACGATTACTAAAAAAATAAAAAGGTGAATATCAATGGAACAGTAAAAAACGTACAACACAGCTATCAGCAATGTACCTGAAGTAGAAAACTGTAAAACAAAGCCAAATATTTTTAGTTAAAATGAGATAAAACAAGCAAACAAATATTGGAGTACTTCTAATAAAATACAAGAAATGCATGACACTGGAGAAGTAGGTCTTCCTGGACAAGAACCACAGGCGAAATTTTAAGCTTGCGGAAAACAGTATCACAGATAAAGCAAGGACCGAAAGAAACCCAAGATGGTCTAATGCCAGGCTTATAAGTTTTATTTTAGGAAACAAAACCTTTTAAAATGTGTCAATGAGAAAGAGCAACTAAAACAGTTTTCTCTTTACCAGAAGATACTTGTAATTGTCCTTGGTGGGTTTTAACAATAGCTGGTTCTCAAAAGCGCTGATGGATTCAGAACAGAGTGGATTCATTCACACACACAAAAATATATTGTATTCTCCCCCCTCACTTCCATTTTCCATAATGCTTGTAGACCCACAGAATCTCCAAAACCCTTCTCTAAACTGCAGTATACTTTTTAAATAGCGCAATATACTTGGTTGTTTCAAAATAGAGTGACGTAAGGCAAAAGTTACAAATGGATTTTAGAAAATTCTAACCAAAGGAACATTTGTTCATTACATAATTTCTTTTAGCTATGTTTTTTGTTTATTATTGTACAGTCAACAATTTTCAAACTGATTTAACTCTTAACAGAATATTGTCTGAATTATATTTTTATGGTATCATGTTTTTAATATCTGAATCAATATGCAGATTTTTTAATGCAGAGTTTTAAGTCAGTACTGGACTTCTTTCATTTTCTTCTAGAAAATGTGAACTTTCAGTATTCAGGTGGAAATGAATTCACCATGCTTGTTTGAGTGTTTGCATCCATGCGTGTCTATTTGCACATGTGTATCTCTATATATGACTATATGTACACAACTATTTATGGAAACAGGTTAGTTATTGATGTTGGCTGTTAGCAAATCACATGACAATCACATTAAGGACATCTTTACATTAAGGAAAACGGTGAACACAAGAATAAACTGTATATACAATCCATCTGCTGATAAGACATGTTAGTAGTATCAGAATGGTTCTCTCTTAGGGAAAAATATTTTGTCTTGCATAGACATCTTTCAACATAGCAATCCACAGAATCAATACCTGTGTTACCAACACATGCCTAGTGGAAAATCAACTTTGTACCTACCCTCTATTACAACACCACTAACAAAAAGAAAATACTTCTATACATTTCCAACTAAGCACATTTTACAACTATTAAATAAATGCCCTCAGATGCCTCTATGGAGCATAAAAAAGTGTGAATAATCTTAAAATCTGAGGAACAACCACTCCCATCCAAGGACTAGAGGGTCATACAAATCTCATTCCATTTTCATAAATCCCCCCCAAAATTAAAAATACACTACATATTACATTTGCCATCAAGCTCTTAGTTTAAGTACAGCAACAAGTGTAAAATATGGGAGGTAAAACACAGAACACATGCTTGGCATCTCATTGCAAAGGTTTTAATGAAAGTGCACAAATTCGCAGTTGAATAGATGTTACTCAAGCAGATATAATGTGTTTCTTAAAAGCCAATAAGACTTGACCCACTTAAACATATGGATGAAGATGCTACCTTTACCCATTTGAAACTCTGGAACCCCGAGAGCTATAGGTTTGCAAAAGGATGACCTGGAGTAAAATTGTTAGGAAGAAGTTGGCCTGAGATAAATCTAAAAAGGAGGCATTTCAAAGCAGAGGCACCTGGTAAAGTCATGACAGCACTTCAAATGTGGATTATTTGGTAGGTTTATCACAAGAGGCTAAATAACATTAGCATTAAAAAGATCCTGTGTCCACTCCCCTACGCCAAACTGAGAAAGCCTTTGGCAGAGGATGAGTCTGTGTGGTGAGGTTCTCAGACAGGCTTTGTGGTGGTGTTGTAGACAAGGCGCTCAGTGTCTTCAGTGGTGGAAATGGTAGAGCCGTTAACATTCACACGCGGCTGCCTTCTGGCCCGTTCTCTCTTATTCTTCAGGAAGCAATACCCTAAAATGGCCAGCACAATTGCTATGGCAACTCCAAGGAGAACAGCCACAGCAATGGAACCTTAAAGAAGTGAGAACAAAAAAGAGAATCAATATTCACAAGTCTTTTCAGAAGATTTTGCAAAGAGCACACATATTGTATATGTGCTGGTGCACATGAACCTCTCTGACAGTTTGGTGGAAAACTTATAAGTTTTGAATAAGTTCTTGACTTATTCAAAGTGAAAATAAAATAAAAATGGCTTCTCAGTTACTGTAAACAGCTACATGCAGGTAATAAATAACACATTGCTACTTTTTGTTACTACTGCCACGTTTACTAGTGCTCTAGGCCACTCTTTATAAACTCAGGTCAGACAAACAAAAGACAAACAGTTTGACAGACAAACATTTTGAAACTAATGTCATTTTGGCTCCCTACAGTAGCAGCTCAATTCTCACAGGAGTCAGCATTGTATCCATTGACAATCCACCACAGTGCCAAAGAAAGTAAAATTTCCTTTCTGTGGATATGTACTGTAGAATAAAGCCAATATTATTTTTTACCTTTTTTTTTTTCCTTTTTCAAGCATTTAAAAATTAACACTTGAGATACCAGGGGGTTGTATGAAAACCTAATGTGAGGCAGTGAATGGAAGCATTTACTGTTAATTTGTTCAACATCAACCACATTATTCCAAAATTTCTCACCCGATTGAGACTTGTCCGACTCCTGACGTTCAAATAATCCTCTTGCAAAGACGTCTTTTTCTAAAAAATAATTTTATTTTAAATGAAGAAAATAAGCCTTGACAATGCAGAATGTTCTCATTTCCAAGATAAAATGAATTTAGCATTTTCTCACTGCAATCAAAATGCATTTTACTTAGTACTGACATCAAGAGCTACATTTAAAGGGCCACATTTATTTAAATAGCATTACAAAAGTTTATCCACAAAAAATACCACAGAATACACAGAATGATTGTCCAAAGCATTGTTGTATTGTATTCAGTGATAGAACAAAATACAACAGTGGTTCTCTCTAAAAAAATGCTTTAAAAGAAAAAAAAATAGTTACAGAACTAAAACAGAACCTTTTGTTGCAACTGTTTTTGTTTCTATGTTGTTGACCACAAAACTGTGTGGGGAAAAGGATGTCACACCTGTTACTCCACTGCAGGCTTTCTGACATTCTTCCTCGGTCGCAAACCTGTTGTTACTGCCTTGACAGCCTCCATAGTTGAAACGATGGCAGGTCTTATCCAGGGGGTCGTAGTACCATCGGGTCATGCTGGCACGGCATGGACCGGTCATGGGAGGTTCAGTACAATGGACTGGAACAAAGAAAAGGTCCGTTTGTTTTTAAGGACAAGTAGGCAAGATTTTTTTAAAAGCGGGGGAAATAAGAATGATGCCACAAGGCAATTTCTAAAAAGTGATCTGCGTTCCTGAACACAAGACTTTCAAATTGCTACTAACGTACTGCATCTCCCACTAGTTGAATCTTTAAGAAAAGCAAAAAGGGATCTTTTGTAAATAATGCAATACATGGCACAGAGAGAGAGTTCTGGATTATTCAAACAAAGAGCTGTCCTTTATAGAATCATTCTGACCAACAGAATGACCTCTCATATGAGCACATTGGCTCAAAATAAATTATAATTTCCTTAAAAAACTAAAATAAAATAGAATCCTAAAAAAAAAAATTATCTATCCAATTAATTTATCACATATTCACATAGATATAACTTATAACATCTAACATAAATTGTGGATAGTGTATATACTGTATATAATATAGATAAACAAACCATAAAAGGAAATAGGAAATGCTTCACATAATTAATGGCTTGTTATTTGCTAATTCTTTTATGTACAGTGGTGGACACAGGTAGGAATAATGTGTATCGCAAAACAAATTTAACAATTCAAATAAACATATATGGACAGCCCAAATCAAAAAGGATACTAATTTCAAATTTCAAAGTGCATGAAAAATACAAAAACTGCATAACGTAGGTTATGTAGAGCTCATTGTAAATGCTTTTGTTTTTTTAGCTATTCTTTATAGCTGCAGGAGTTTCTTAACCATTACTGTACAAATGCTAAAGAATGCAGGTATGGTCATCAAGAACATTGAATTATAATAGCAGTTATAATTTGTGTGGCTTTTAATATGTAAGCACTTGCAAACTACCTGTACGTCAGATATTAAAAATAACAACAGCACAGCAAACATCTCATATATAACAATTCATTGTTGTTGAATCTGCATTAACGTTTTGAAATAAAAGTGGAATCTTTTAACATTGAGTTCGGTCTCATATCTTTGCAATGCTACAATGCTCCCCTAGCTATTGTAGAGTCTTTGTTAGCAGGTCGAGTAACTCATCACTAAATGCATCAACCACAACCACAAAACATCTTTATGTATTTACAACTGTAAATGCATCACATTTCCAATTAATTTAATTCACAAAATTTGGAATGATATATTGAATCAGTCTTATAATAATTTTAACAACCACCTAAATACCTAGTTCATATAAATAATTCAAAAGATGTATCATGGTACTATTATAAAAAATAAAAACTGTCACTAGATCACTGGAGAAAACTTTAGTCTTGCCTTTTTCCTTCTCAATGTCAATCTCCAAGAGACGGTTAAAGGTTCTATTAACTGTAAGAGAAGAACAGTTAAGACATTAGACATTATATTTTTACCATATCAGAGGATCAGGTAAAAATCTGGATATTGGTTAAAAATAATGATAAAATAGCATCCGAAAATGACCACAGGGTGTAGACAATGAAAGGATTATAATTTTAGAAACCTGAATAGGAATGACAATATATTTGTAGTATGCTATAAACTGAAGTGAGCATTTATTCTTATGGTAATCTATTTTTTAACTATAAAGCCAAGATTCAGCAAAAGAAACACAGAATGTTTACTATTATATCAATAAAAATAAACAAAATCCACACCCCTGCAAGTACAAACTTTTGGGACACATTCATAAAACAGGAATCACAATGCAAAGTTTTTTTCTTCTCTGAATAATTTAACAGACAATCCTACAAATGTTTGCTGGACAGAAATATCCCTAAAAGGCTTAAGAACAACCCACAACCCACAAAAAATTGTATTTTTCCAATCAAAAACATTCCTGTATTTTGGCTTAACTCACCTTCATCAAAATACATTTATTATTTGTTTTCTAAAATTAACAAAGTACATTTGTTCATACCTAGGACAAGGACTTCCAACCTTTCTGGGAGGATCAATTTAAAACATTTAACAAGACAAAGGGTTTTAAATAAATACATCAAATTGGAAAACTGAGCGGATAACTGTTTTTAAATGCCATGTTTTTCCCTCAGAAGGAAACTATACTGAATTATTAAATGCAGATATTCACTGGTACAACCAGTAGTGAGAATCCCAGTTTTGAAATACGTTTGTAACTTACGGGACTGGCAAGAAGCCTCATCTGATCCATCGCTGCACTGCTCAATTTGGTCGCACTCCAAGTCACCATTAATACAACAGCCATTAGCACAGCGGAACTGGGATGTTGAGCATGGCACAGTACAGTCTGTAAGAGACAGGACATGAGGAAATACCTTTGGCCTTGTACATAACATCTAAACTCATTTTATATATGTATATATCAAATGTTAGCTGTTTCAGAAAGAGTGTCTGTAACTCTCTACCATTCTTTTGCAAATTAACCAAAAAAGAAGACATGAATTTACAAGTTACAGCTTTCAAAGTATGAGAGTGGTCAAGATGTGAGAAATGTTCAGATTTTCACCAAAATCTCTATGTTTACTTGATAAATATATTAGTATATAATATTACACATACTTTATAATATGCTACTATGACTGATTCACCTATATTTTGGGAAAGCATCTTCAAGAACTCAAAGAGGACTGAGCAGTAATGGTGGTGTGAAGACAGTTTGGAGCATATTACTTATAAAAAGAGTGTGATGTGACATTTTCCATCCCACAGAAGACATGCAAAGTATATCAAACAATGTCTGATAACAGGAAACAAACCATATTCACTTTAATTTTAAAGCCATGAGAAATTTAATTTTTATTATATTGAAATCCATCAGTGGTCATGTAGTTCATGCCACAGCACAACATGCCTATGTAGGTTTGTAGAGGACTTGCTTAAACACTTACCAGTAGGATGCAAAAATCCTCTACCTCCAGGTACCACTGGGGAATCAGTTGTAACTAAAAAACAAAACAAAAATATATCAGCTATCAGAGGGGAGGAGAACAGAGTGATGAAGCCACTTTATAGATGGGATTATTAGGAGGCCATGATTTGTAAAGACCAGGGGGAAATTTGGCCAGGATTTGACCTGGGTTAATACCCCTACTCTCTTTGAGAAGCACCCTGGGATTTTTAATGACCATGGATAGTCAGGGACTCAGTTTTATGTTTCATCAGATGGTGCCTTTTTTACAGTATAGTGTCCCTATCACTATACAGGGGCATTAGGACCCACACAGACTGCAGGGTGAGCTCCCCATGTTGGCCCCACTAACACCTCTTCCAGCAACAACCTTAGCTTTCCCAGGAGGTCTCCCATCCTGGCCTTCTTAGCTTTAGTGGGTTGTCAGTTGTGAGTTGCAGGGTGATATACAGTAGCTGCTGGCAAACAGCAGATTAAGCATTTCCTTATTGGATATTAGACTGTGGTGTCCTAATATCTGTCCTTACTGGATATTGGATATTACTGTGTCAAGTACACACTTCAGGCAGTTACTGAATGACATTTACCTTTCACCCCATCGCAAGCATTTAAGCAATCCTGCTCTGTCAAGTAATTGTTGCGGTTTTCCTTGCATCCCCCAAAAAGGAAATCTTTACACTTCTGATTAGCTGCATTGTAGTACCAGCGAGGAAAAGAGCCCCGACATGGGCCAACTTTCACTGGCGCAAGACAGTGATCTAGGGAAGAAACAAATTTAAAGTAGAAAAGGAAATTTAAAGATAATCCTGTAGCACATTAAAGCTCTTTTTGTTTCTGAAGTGTTCATGGTAAGAAATATAAACCTGCACAAAATAATGCACAAGGCCTATGTATTTTTCAAACCAGAGATACCAATTATTGCTAATTTCAAATGAATGCCACATATTATGAATTGTAACTCATCTTAAGCACTGTCAGCCATGAGTTACTTCCAAATCCCTTCAGGTCTCTTATTCGTGTTCTGTGAGAATGGAATTTGCCATGCTTGAGTAGTTTTCTTAACTTAACTCTTAACTTCTAACTTAAATTTTCAGCATTAATCAGCTTCACAAAAATGCCACATTATCAGGGTGAGGAAAAACGGGGCACATGTGTTTTCACAATGTTGGAACCTGGCCTAATTACTGGGTAATAAATGTGCCACACACTCTTCAAACAATCAGTCCCGAAATTGTTAATATCCCATCCAGGCTAAAAAAAGAGTTCAAGCAAATGTTTTGCGAATCTAACAGATATTTTATAGGACTTTTTTTGTGACAAATAGCATTGTTGCTGACACCTTTAATAAGGATAACATAACTTAGTAGAAATAATATATGGTAGTGTTATATAAAGCCTAATTTTCACGTCGAGTGTTACATAATTAGGGGGTGCCTGTATAAGGTCGTTCAATGACAAATTCCAAAGAATTCAAGGGCTGTAAGTTCAGCACATATGCAGCAGAGTTATGCAGGAAAACAAGCAAAACACAAATATCACTTTGCTTGCGTGTAGTCTTCTACACGTCCAATATGAAAATTAAAATTAAAAACACCTAGGTATTATTTTTAGACACCTTTCACTCGTCAGCCATTTTACTTTGGTCCTGACTAATCATTGTCAGGACCAAGCATCCCATTATAACCACCACAGAGAACATTGGCCAAAATAAATACAAATGTTTAGTTAAAGTATTCTTACTGTGATAATTAAGATACCAGTACCCTGAATATAGTTCTTATCATCAAGCTTTAACAAGCAAAAAAATACACTAATGTCACTTTTGAATGTTTGTCCTTTTATCTAAAGCAAATAAGAAATTAAAATTACAAATACAAGTGTGCAAACACAGTATGATAATTTTCTATGTACATGCCACATGAGTTCCACTTCTGGCCCTTTTTAATCCTATTACGTTCAATTCCTCTGTTATATTTTTTTATCCATTATTTCTGTACTGTTTATTAATTTCCTAAAACATGTATCATGACAAAAGTCATTAATATGATATGTATTAAATTGTACACTATTACCTAAGAAGCAGCTATCTTGTTTAACACTTTACAGTTCATTTAAGAAATGGAACCACATATAAATTTGCAGCATTTCTGCCAGCAGAAAAAAAAACAGGTTTACCTTGATTTTATACTCAAGTATAACATTAATACTAAACGACTTATCAAGAAGGTGAAATAGAAACTAATCCCAAAGAGAAAGTAGCTTGGTATACACTCCCTCTACTCTAGAATTATTTATTAACATTGTTTCAACATATACAAGCCTACTTCAGGACAAATCCCAACCAATATGTGACATTCATCACATTTTTGTTTAGTGGGATGTGTAGAGGAATGATTTATTCCTATTATTAAAAAATTAAATCTCATGGCACAGTGAAAAAGCAAAAAAGTTATTTTTTTAAAGCATAAGGTTTTGAAGAGAAGTGAAACAATACAACACAGACAGTGAAATTTGTATTGGGTAGATTGGGTATTGGGTATATTTATATTTATATCTGTACTTATATTCATATGTGCAATACGATTTTTCTGCGTACTGTTCTGTTCTAGTTTGTTCTTTGTGTGTCCTGGACTGTGAGTAACTCTTTTAGTGCACCCCTCACTGTACTGATTGTATTGTATGTATTGTATTATTATTATTGTATCATTCGTTACACTGTGGCTGTGTTGTCTGTGTAAAGCTGCTGTTGCACTGTAATTTCCCTCACGGGATCAATAAAGTATCTGTCTATCTAGAAGGAAGCCACCAATATCAAACCTTGAACAAGAATCAAAGAATCTGATCGACTTTTTATTTAAAACCAAGCCAAGTCCAGGTTCATCCAAGATTTTACATTTTTGGATACAATCCAATCTAAAATATAAAGTTTTGATTAAGTGTAAAGTATATTTTAGATCATAACTTTTAGGCCATTTGCGTTGCTAAAAGATAAACCTTGACCTTAGTATTCCAAATGCCCTCAAAGCATTTTTAATAAGCTACGAAAACACGTACAATTTGGGGATCATGAAAAAATATATTTAAAAAGTATATGTAAAATGAAAACTGCAATGAAAGTTTTGATCAAAAGCATCCACGTAACCTAACCCAACCCTATCTTTTGTTTTATTAAACAAAAATGTTAATCTAAAGTGGGTACTGATCAAGGTTATATTTTCTTAAAATCCATTTAAAATTTCAATTAAGTTGGGGGAATTTTTAGGTTTAGTTTCCAGTGAGTTGCAGATTCCATGTTGGAAATGTTTTGCTACACCTAACAAAAAGGCCGCCACCTCTGAAAATGAGAGCCCCGCACTATTACTCAGTGACTCAGCCCTGAAACCAGAAAAACCAGTTCCTTAGGACTAGGTGGAGAGTTTTGTAAGTCACTTCCTGTTTCAACACACACCGAGTTTGGAATGGACCGAATGCTCCATCCTGTATTTGATTCTGGGCTTGCTAGAATTTCTTTAGAAACCAGCCCCCATTTAAACTACCAAGAAAATCAAAATATTTAAATACAAGCACATCCAATACACCCCCTGTAGATTTGGGGTTAATGAATATTAACTGATATTAAATCAGGAATACTACTCAACAGGAAAATGTATTCAGGAATGTTTATTGAGACATAGTTTTGGCATAACCTGCTCGACTGAGGGTCAACCCCCGGCCATAGAACAAGGAAGTTAGGATCCATGGGCAGAGTGAGGAGATAACCAAGGGGGAGCTACTGTATGAAGGTTACGATGGGAGGAGGGGTGGACAGAGGAACACAAGAAAGAGTCTTACTCTGGTATTGATAGATTACCGTGATATGGAGGATTATGAATAAGAGCAGTAAAGAGTTGTGAAGAACTTGGGTCCTGCCCTCCTTCCCAAACTTTCATAAAAAAAAATCATAGTTGATAAAAAGCTCCAAGCTTAATTAAAACAAATGCCACAAAATGTTAATACTGGTGCAAAGCAGGGCGTTATAATAATAATAATAATAATAATAATAATGTTGCTTTATTAGCCCGATACAATTTCTTGCATTAGGAATTCATCTTTTTGCATACCCCAGCTTGCTCTCCATGAGACACAGACACACAGACAGGAAGAGAAGCTTGGGGTCAGAGCGCAGGGTCAGCCATTGTACAGTGCCCCTGGAGCAGTTGGGGTTAAGGGCCTTGCTCAGGGGCCCAACAGAGTAGGATTCCTCTGCCAGCTGCAGGATTTGAACCGGCAACCTTCCAGTGACAGGCACAGATCCTTAGCCACAGAGCCACCGCTCCGCCCTTATGGCTCATCAAATGGACACAACCAATATAAAAGGGCAAAATTACTTTTAACGAATGAGTGAATAGTTACAGAAGAACACTCAAATATAGTACATGACTTACACCTGTCCATACAGGGGAATTTCAAGATGCCAGCAAACTATTTCCACGTTTTTTACAAGGCAAACATACTGGTCAAAGCTGCTTTCATGTTACAGAAGATCTGATATTTCCATACTGGTGCAAATGGCTGATACTTTACCTTTAATTTCCTGCTTTGTTTTCTTTCACTTTTAATAAAGCCTTAGCTAACATGACATGTATTCTGTAAACTGTTTAAATGTTAGTCTTGTTTCTTAGAAGTGGAATTTCAAAATACAAAGTACAAGTGGTTGTACACTGAGACATGCAAATTAGACCTTATTTGCATTTAAACCCATAAATTTTTCCATTAGGGTTTTAAGAAGGTTATAGCTAAACTACAAGATAAAACCCTCACCATTATAGACAGAAGGGAGAATTCAGGCAGTGACTTGGTAATAACTACCCATGACATTAAAAAAGGACATGGCTGAATTAACGTTAGTTCAGGAATGGTATAAGAAGGTGAACAACAAAAAGCAAAAAAAAAGCACACAGTAGCACCGACAATGGAATTAATTCGTGCTAAACATTCAAGCTATTTGATAATACACCCAAGGAGTTATTTTAACTGCCAAAAGTCCAAGCATTTAGATATAGCAAGAATTCCTAAGCAGAACAGGGCTAGAATACCTAAATATATTTTCTTCTCCCCTGTTTTTAATAGTACCAATTTCTAGAAAGAAGGTCACTTCGTTGAAAAGAAGTGTCATTCTTTAAACTTTCCACCCATTAAGTAGATTGTAAAGTCAGATTCTAAACTGAAAAACGCTTATCAATGACTCTTGCATGCAAAGAGAAAATTACTTATCTGTCCAAGACAGAAAGAGACAATTATTAAATTTAACTGGCATATGATATTTTTGACTAATATAAATGCAGAGTATTGTATCCTTTGTGCCAAACACACAGTAAGCATCTCTCAAACAGTAAGCATCTCTCAAACTAATTTCTTTAGTGCTCAGCAAAGCAAATATTTTAGTTTATTTTTTGTTTCACAAAACAGGTTAAAATCATGAAGACTAAGACTAATTTCTATTCACCTTTGTTGTAAATATACACTTCAGAACATCAAATTTTACTGAAATTTGTAGTAAAACAAAGCCTTAACTATAACTAACTTTGTAAAATTGTTGTTAGCTGTATTTCAAAAGTATGTAAAATTGCTTAAAGCCTCTGAACCTAAAAATGTCTCTTAGATTTTCCCTTAATTGGGTTCAAGAGTGTTGCAGCAAACAGCTTAACACACAGAAGACAATATCACAGTTCAGAAAAACGGTATATATTCTTATGAGTTACTAATGGTTTAATCGAACAAATTTATCTTTAGCTATTGATTGAAGATGCATTTTAAATACAATGGAAGACAACCTTGTGACCAAGGTTGGTGCATATTGCTTTTCAGTCAAACAGTAGAAATACAGTATACAGTCGAAATTCCCAGTAAATACAAACTAGGAGACTTGTCTCTCTTAGCAAATGGGGGAAGAATGATATTTAAATGAATGTCTGTCCTAGAGAACATCACATTCTGTCACAAAATGCTCTAATGACAGGAAATGTACAGTCTCATGTTTCGTTTCATGTAAACAAGCAGAATAATCCAACAGAATATGGCCCGAGTTAAATACTTTTATAATATATATTGCAATGTGGCACATCCCTTTCTACAAATTAGAACTTTGATCAAAGTTCAACATTCACTCCTAAAACAAAAAACAAGCCTTGCTACTATTATATAAAACTGCTTTATTCACCTCATTCCAATCTATTTTAATCTAATATACTTTGATAGCAATACTGTAGAATTACAATACCTTTATCTGTCATTTTTATTTCAAGATATAATAATTAATTTATGGTTTTCTATCCAATAATGTATTTTACCAACAACTTAATTCCTGGAATTCTACATAAGTGATCTGAGCAGTTGACAATTACTCCATTTTATGACAGTATTGCATGGTTTCTCAGCCTGGCCAAAATCCATCAGCCTCAATCTTAATAAATCCCAGCAATGACTCAAATTCAATCAATTAATTGATTTGAACTAAAATCCTTGTTGGAACAGTTTCAGAAAACAGATTCTAGAAAAATAAGAAAGAAAGAATGAAAAACAAAACTAATAAGGGAGTTATGCATTTATAAGGAACTGCACTGTTTGTTACTTACAGGCTATCAGTCACTTCATCACTATAAATAAATATGTCGAAATTCTCAGAGACTGTTTTGTTTAAATGCAGGACAGGACATGCAACAATTTCAGTAAATATTTTTAACATTTCCTTCATATTACTATAGACTTTTTGTCTAGAAAAGTTTTGTTGACTTTAAAAGTCAAACAACTGGGGAAAAAATGTATGTGTTCAGATTGAACTTTGAAAAGCAGAACCAGTCTTGTAGAACAGGATCAAAGAAGAACAATTCTTCTACTTCAAAATCCCTAAGGCATTTTTTTCATAACAATGTCTTATAAGAAATGTATTTTAAATGTTTCTGCCTTGTTATGGTGGAAATTCTTAACTAGCTGGTATTTTCAAAGATATCTCAATCTATACACTCAAGAAACAAAAAATGACATCACAAAAAATTACCAACTGCAGCCAGTACAGACTGAAAGAGCTGGTGGAGCCAAACTGTTGTTGTATTATGAAGGAAAAGTAAAAGGTCCAAATTTAAAAAGTCACATTTACAATACAACCTCAACAGCTCTCAAACTAGATAAGATAGGCTGTCCTGCTTATAGAGGATTACTGTATCTAACTTTTCTCCAACTCTTTTTGAAGCACCGGCGCCTGTAAAGCTGGAAGAAGTTGTTGAATCGGTCCAATCCAATCCAGTAATTAACTGATTTAGCATATTAATAGCTGAGTTAAAATGATTTTCTTCAGATACACCACTAAATGAGCACTTTGGAAATCTTTGGTGGAAGAGAGTTGAATATGTGCAGCACTATCTTATTTCAGTAGACTGCACCTGTGATTATGGGGTTTCTATTTTCCACTGCAAGCATTTTGTCATCTTCTGTATCTCTCTAGATTGAACCTGTAGAGACTAATGCAGACCCCTATCTATCCTGAAGGCAAGGTGACTGCTGGAGTATTATAAAACAAATGTGGAAAAAAGGGACAGTAAGAGACTTCTTACTTCTAGTCCACAAAACAAGGAACCAGAAATTTAAATTCCCATCAATAATTTTGGACAGCCCTGCCCCAAGGGAGTCATTCAGACATGGAGGAGCTCTGTATCTCTAAGATTAACTTTTATGAACAACAGAAAACATCCTTATACTGTAAATATAACGGATAAGATTTTTTTTCTTAGAAGGAAACAGATTAAAACTACAAATTGATAAAAAAAATTGACCTCATCAATGGTTGGCTATGTATTTATAAGAGACAAAAATACAAGCAAGACAGAATACAGTTTTTGCTTTTAACATTTTACATACCTCTTTCTATGCCTATAATTTAATTCATATGCATCATGAAATGACTTTTTATTAATAGAGATTCTCTAATAACTGAGATAGTTCTGATACCACTAGAATGATAAATGTTAAGAAGTTTTATTTCATTTTTCAGATTAAATTTATTTTAAATAAAAGTGTGAACATTTTGAAGGTCAAGAATAATGCTAGTTATTGCAAAAAATAAAAAAAACAAATGCCATTTCATCAAGTATCTACTTGTAGGGGATCTGAAGTAGTTTAAGTTATAAATGTATTCTTGAGCTCTTTCAACAGACTGTTTTTGTCTACATTGTCTACAAGTTTTTTCTTTATTATATGCAATGTAGACATTATCTTTTCCTATACCTGCCGAGTACAGGGCTGATAAAAGTTAATCTTAAATCAACAGAACAATACAACATTATACACAGCTGCAAAACATGAAAATGAGAGTACAACCGGAAGGTCCAAAAAATCATTTAGGATTAAAAACACACTGCTAAGCCATGGTATTAAAATTGATTATTGATTGGTACCTGGGTACTTTCAATAAAAGGTTTGGATGAGCTCCTCAGGTCGATAAGCTACTAGTAACCAAACATGCATGATGTACAAATGGCCCCCTATTATATGCAGCTTTCTTGCACTGTTAGAATTGTTCTGAAATGTAAAGCCATGCCGTCCAAAACAAACATATTTCAGGATAATACCAATAATTACAGTGAAGCTTATCTATGTGATGTCTGGAAAATAGACAACAAAAGGACTACTTAGCAGGAATAAAAAAATCTGATTTTAATAATGCATTAAACAGGAATATGTACAGTAGTACATATTCTGCATTTAAAATGCATTAAAACTTTCATTGAAAAATTAGATATTACTACTTGTGAAATGTGAAAAACATTTTTCCACTATATATTTGAGTAAAATATATTTGAGAACAACAATATAATTAATATTATGAAACTGGAATAAAATACTGTTACCCAAAACTAGCAAGTATTATTAAACAACCTAAATTAGAACTGTCAAAAATTGTGGGGAAAGAAAAGTGTCTTCTCAACTTAAACTGTGATATTTTTATGCACTTATATAAAGACACATGGTAATTATTATACAGGCTTACAGAAGGTAATACACAGTATAAGCAATCAAACTGATCCTCATTAAGATCAAACCTCAAACAGAATTGCACAAGACAAACCAATGGGGAGGGATTAAATTCAAACTTGGATGAAGAACACAAACATTATGGAAAAACTTCAGTCTCTCTCAGTGGTGATCAACTCTAGGCCTGGTATGAATAAACAAGCAACCCCAGAATGAATGACACTTTCATCTGGTTAACCCCAAACCCAAACTGTGGTGGTTGTACAATACTCACTTTCTGATTGTTCTGGTGTGAGCACAAGAATGTTCACTTGGGCGGAGTCAGACTGCCCAGCTTCATCCATCACTGTGAGCTGGAAGACGTACATCCCAGGTACGAGACCAGTCACCTGAGCTTGGTCAACCAGTTCAGTTTTCTAGGATGCAAAACAAGAATTCATTGAGTCCAGCTTAGCTAAATTTCTCAATCAAATCTCCTAGCACTCTCAAAGTGTAACAGATGTAAATATCAGTAGGAACAAGTAATAGGTTTAATCCATGCCGAAAAAAGAAGAAAGAAAACACAACGTTTCAGCCCTGGAGCCTTCTTCAGGTGTCACCTGATGAAGACACTTGAAGAAGGCTCCACAGCCGAAACGTTGTGTTTTCTTTCTTCTTTTTTCAGCATAGAATAAACCTATTACTTGTTCCTTTGCAGCCTACGCATGCTGACGCAGCTACCCACCTGAACTAAATATCAGTAGTATATCTATCCTTATAGAAAGCAGTATTATATCAGAAAACCCATACCTGATATTTATCTTACAGAAAATAAATGTATTAGAAACCTATAGAAGGTTAATGTTGTAATGTAATTTTAATAGAACTTTGATGAGGATGAAGGTAAAGAAAGTTATTTGCTTAGCTAAACAGGATTTAATTCACTAAATTGTGTGATTAAGCCATGCCATACAGTGCGTTTTCTCAAAAGTCACCCACCTGCAGTTTGGCTGATGGGTTTCCCTTGATCATTTTCCACTGGTAATGGACAATCTTGTGGTCATCAGTACTTTCAAGACCATTCAGAATCACTGTCTCGTGGGGCTGGACCACTTTGTCCTGGCCAGCATTGGCAATTGGAGGTTTGTCATCAACATCTAAAACAAAACCAAATAAAGGTTTGATTAGAAAACAAATGAAAAAATAAAAACCAGCTTGCTTATTTTAAATAAAAAACCCATCTGAAAATTATCAGTTAAATATTTAAAATATCACTGTTTTGTTAAAATCTTTTTGGACAATATACGCAATTTCAATTGTGAACACTTCTTAAAATTTAACCACCCAGGGCAAGTGATGTTGATTTTGAACATGAATAATTGATGTGATAAGCATACTACGTGGTTAAATGTAATATTCAGGTTAAAAACAAAGATCACAAACTCAGTAAATTATACTGTATATATGCGTATCCATCTTTTGTGATGTGGGGGGAAAATGCATTTGTACAGAGACTTTTAACTCACAAAGAAAATTACTTCAACAAATGTTTTTTTAAACTTTCCCTCCCCTTACTATACAGACCTGTTTCCAAAATATACAGTACCACTCAATTTGTGAAAAATGAAAACCCTGCGATTACAAAAATAAAGAAGTCATAAAGTCTTTAAAGCTCTCCTATGTGTGTATATTACAAAATGGGGTAAACAAGTTCATTGTAATGGTCTTAAGACCGTATTTTATATTTCTAAAAAATGGATATCTAGGAAAGGAAAAGCCAGACACCCTCCTCTCTACACCACAGGCTGTGAAGGTGACAGTCAACGGAATAGGTTTCAAAACAAAAAACATATATAAAGCTAGATCTTCATACAGTATTTAAAGTTGAGATACAACAGAAAGTCACTGACTCTGTCAGAGTAGGTTCTGGAGACTGGAGACACACTGGTCATTAAGGAAAGCTTACACATGTAAAATGAATATCCCAGTTTAGACAGGTCTTCTGTGGAAGATCTTGATTTGCAGCATAGCCCTTAAACTCAACGATATCATCAAGAATAAATACTATGGAGTGGTTCCTTAAAACATTATTTTCATCAACAATTTAAAATGACTGAATAGCAAAAAAAAGAAAAGGAAATAATATTTAAGATATGGGGTCACTACTTGAGGTCAAACTGACCTTTCCAGATTTAAAAGTTTAGTTTACTCTATACTGACAGGAGGGGGATACAAATGATGTAATTAGCAGACATGGCTGCCTAATGAACACCTAACATGCATAGGCTTGTACAGGGATTCACCAATCCAGCAGGTTTTAGAGCTTTCCCTGTAAAATGGGGCACGACGGATCACGTGCTTCATAGGAGTTACTAGCTAAGCCGACGTTAAGAAACATTCTCTTTTGTCATGCATTTTTTCTTACTTAGCTCAATGATGCAAGGAAGCTTCATCTTAAAGAAGCTATAACATTGTAAATTATGACAATGTTACCAGTGCAAATAAACTATCATATAAGGCTGTGTACTGCAAAAGAAAGCAATAAATATGACATAAAACTACAGTTCCACCATGTCTGGGACAGGCTGTGAGTGGTGTTCTAAAGAGGACAGTACAATCTGAAGAAAAACCTTTACAAACTAAAGGCTGGCATTATGTTAAGACATAATGCATCTACTTTGTTCAATTTCAGTATTCTAGCTTCCATTCAAACACTGCTTTTATGATGGCTGTTGTGGTTAGGATATAGACTTAGTTCAACAGAAAAATGATATATAAAGCACATGGGCAATTATTAATAAAAATAATTATTTTGGAGTACAAGCTAGGACAGTGTGTGGCCACTCTTTAAAGCAAAGAGGTTGCAAATACAGAACAGTGTTGTGTTATTCTGTCCCACTGAGATAATACAACCATGCATCTGGTCTCCAAGTCCTGGAAGTCATATTGTGCTGTACTTCTGTGACACGCTCACTGACACCAATCAGAGCAGACTGCATCAAACAGTTGACCTGACTTATCTCTACAGAGGTTTTGCCTAGTCAGCATCTGAATTCTGTACGGATTATTTTTATTTTCCTTTTTACAGGGTATAGTATAATAATATGCCATAATACAGTATAACACAGCTTTTCAACACGTCAAAATCAATACTCTTAACATGATCAGGAAACATCAAGATCTATCATAATATTGACCAACCCTAATACACGATGCATCACTTGAAACTTTCTGTATCAATCCGGCATCAAATAAACTGCCAGACTGCAACATAAATGAACGCCAGAGGGTAAACACAAATGAAAAACTCAGCCATCACCAAATAAAATCACTGATCAGGTATCTGTGATGCAAAATGAAAGGAGAAGCATGCCTGTGGTTTGTGTGTAATATAGCTGGCAGATTTATGCCAAAGTGCAAGCATATTTTTGTTCTAGCCAGTAGTGGACACCTGGGTTATGGAGGTTAATAAGCAGCTTATGGCTTGAATGCATCATGTGACATTTATGCCATGACTTTCAAGATTTATCCACAGAAGATTTATCCTCAAATTATGAAATGCACTCTAGAGGTTTCACTGGCATCTTCAATCACTAACTAAACAGCTAAACATCCCATTAAGCTTGGCTAACTTGTCCAGTAATTGGCTCAATCAAGTGACAGAATTTGAATTGAAAACCAGATCTGAAGAAATTCATCTTAACATACACAGATAAACACAGATATTTTGGAAAAATGCTAAACATATTCATTTAACCTTTATGTTGCCTCAATCAGCTAATCACTGAAATGGTTTACATTTATAGGCAAATTTAACCTACAAAAAACACTTAAATACACTTTCTATGCTACTTTCTCTCCTATAAAAATCATTACAATTTAAAGGTGTGTTCAGTTTAAGTACTGTACTAGATACTTCCACTACATTCTTGTCTTTGATAAACCTATTTGAATAAATCTTCCTTTTAGTTAGGAACTAATTCAGGAAATATGGATTACTATGTCAGGACAGGAGGAAGTAAAAGAAATGTTAGAACACTTTGGATTTATTCAAATTTCATACTCCTCCACGAAAAGGACATGTGATATGTTGCACTATTTTTAAAGTTCATGTACTCAACTCTGTCAATCAACTGCACACAGTGAAAATGCATTTCACATTTTAAAGGTAATAGAAAGGTTATGCACTGAATACCATGTTATCAACAGCAATATCATTTCCAACGCAACCATCAAAAGAGAAAGTGTCTTGTCAGCCTGGAAAGAGTGCTGTCCCTAGTCCACAACCCTCTGGACCATGCATGCTTTTATTACACAGACTATTCTGAGAATTACAGACTTCTCACTCTACCTGCATAAAAACTAAACTTAATGTTTGACTTTACATTTAGAAACTAAGCCTTTTATGTTATTCCCATTTAGGCTGTATATTTAGGCTTCAGACAGAAGAATTGTTTCATGTTATTCTGAATCAGAAGATGTGGTTATTCACATACTGTAATGTCAAAGAAACATCTGATGAGAATGAAGATCCAGGTGAGACTGTAATTCCTCATTAACACTCCACAGTGAAATAAATCTTAAGAACTGGTTATGATCTTTGGAATATTTATTATTTAAAAATAAAGATTTAAAAAAAATAAAACCTCAAACTTAAAAAATGAAATTCATCCAACATGCTCTAAGAGAGCACTTTACCCTGGTTAGATATAGAACAAAACAATGTACTGAATTCAGAATTTAAGACTGATCACATACAGCTGAAAACAGCAGACAGAATATTCTTCAATAACAATGAAATCTCTAATTTAAAAGAAAGAAACAGATCACTGAAACAATATCTATGGTCTTGTAAATGCTCTCCAATATGGTAAAATGTTGTTGACAAAATCTGCAACATAACTTTCATACATTATTAATGGACAAAAACAGGCATAAACTGTACTCCATTTATGTGCATATGGTTCAATAATACATGTCAAACATTCAAAACAATAAGAATTAAAAACAGCAATTTTGCAACATAAATTCAGTGATATTGGACCCAAAAGATTCCAGTCCTTAAATGTGAGCAGTTATATTGTGAATTTTATGTGTGAATAGTACAAATTCCTTGCTTTTATATACTGCTTTTCAATCTCCACATGTAGTGAATGCAATGAACTTAAAATAAGAGAGACATATTCACAAAGTTTTGTTTTAGATAGGATATAAGAAGGGGAGTTCTGAACATTTGTTTAAGACATGTTTGGATACAGCATCAAGCACTACATCACAATACTCAAGCCTAGAAATGACAAATGCATCCAACTCCTCTGTAGAAGGTTGGAAGAGACAAGCGATGTTATAAAGATGAAAAAGGACCTTAACAACATTGTGGTGCATTTCCAATATAACACTTGGATTAAAGATGGTCCAAGTGGACTGATTCAAGCACCATCAGTACTCTTAACTGAACAGTCCTATAGCTGGTACAACGATCCAGTCACCATAACTTCAGTATTATTACACTTAAGGTGTACTTTGATGCCAAAAAATGACGTATTGGCATATTGAAAACAATTGTACTTTTAAAGTGAAGGACTCGTGTTTCTGGTGAATTTCTAGGTCTAATATTGAAGCTGGAATCTGAAGACCTAATGTTGGGCTCGGAAACTAGACTTTGGACACCCTCTAAAATACTGTGATCTAACCTTTAAACAGAAGAATAAAACGTTAAGGTGAACATCTCCTTGGCTATGTTAGTTTGAAATCTTTCTAATGCCATATGTTAGCCATTGCCTATTGAAATAAGAAATGAATCCATGAACTGAATATTATTACTTCAGCTAATGTATTTGGTGTAAAAATATTTGCTAGTTGCATGAAAGTCTATAGAAAGCTTGAAAATGTTGAAAGATTTCAAATGAGTAGCAAATCAGACCATGTATTAAAGATTCATTTTTAGAGGGGTTCCACACAATATTACAACACATCGTTAATATTCCCATTACTACTCGAAAATGTAATTCTGGAACACAGTTCTAAATGGCACTGGGACCGTAACTTCAATTCTGTGACATCCAAAACTGACCTTTACACTTCCAAGCCCCCCAAGCAGCATTCATTTGCATCAAGAACTCTCTTCAACACTTGTCAGATAAGCTACACATTAACCTCTCAATGTTTAGCCCCTGGTCCTTGGTTAACGATATCAAAAGCTCGAATTCCAAATGTTGTCAGGTTTTTGACAACTAAGCTAACGCTGTATAAAATGTAGGTCATGTAGTGTTGGAATAAAGCGAAAACACTTGTTTTAAACTTCTACTGTAGAAGCTGACGGGTTAAAAGTAGCAAACTACTGGAAGATGTTCAGCTACTCCTACGTACTCCAACTTAAAGGAGTACAGATCAACCATGCGACCCTGTTAAATAGGAAGTGAACGGTTTGCGGCTTACCGGGATTGGTTTGGGGTCCTTCCACGAATTCCTTGTTGACGGATTTCGATATATAATTGCTGAATCCTTGTTTTTTAGCAAACCTGCACACGTAAGTCTGCTTGTAAAGGCAATCGAACAGAAAGCAATGCTTGATCAAGCCCTCCTCCTCCGCGTTTTCCATCAAAGCCAAGTTGCACTTCGGGTTTTTGCAGCAGGCCCTCACACATTCTTTTGTTCGTTGCACTTCGGGAGATGATAGAAAAGTTGCTCCCTCTTTTACCGAGTCGTCTGTATCCAGAACGAAGCCAGGCCTCCCCGTGGTGAAGTTTATTAAGCATTCTTCTCCGTACGTCTGTGCCTCTACTCTGACCGAGTACAGTATTTGCAAGAGCAGTGAAGTGCATAGGAACAATCCAACATGAAATGAAGTCATCTTCAAGAAAGGTAAAAGGGCTTTGGGCTTAATTGTTTTTTTCTTGGTGTGCTGTAAAATAACCAAGTAGGAATGATAAGATTATTACCTGTCTCACAGCTTTACTGTAGCTTATTACTTTGGAATGATCTACACATTGACCATTACACATATTGGGCTGCCTAATTTGTTTAAATTAGTTGGTATCTGAACAGAAAGAGTAAAACGTTTTGTATTCGGTTATTTTACGTTTTTCACAATATATATGAAAATCAACTAATACTTCAGTTTTTTTATAATAAGGCCACACTTACCCTACTGCTCGAGATGGAATCTCCGCTCTAGTTCACGGCTTATCTCGAGCAACCCCCTTCTTGACCAGTCCAGAATAAATACGCATGTAGACCGGGTGAAATTTTATAAACCTCCGTTTTACTTACTTCCCCCTATGTTGGAAAGAAAAAAAAAACCTCACTGTCGAGTTTCAGTCAAGACTGACTCATTCAAGCTTCGTCTGGGTGGATCCTCCCGAGAATAAGACGACACAAACAATTTAACCCTTTTTTGTTTCTCAGGTGTGTCGCTACCTGTGTAGAACCCAGGAAGTGAAATTTTACACCACACGGAACACTCGCGGTGACGCATCTCGGGGGCTGGGTGTGAGAACAGTTGCGACCTTCTGCGGACATCACCTGTCACCGCCTGCGAACGCAGACAGGTGACTGGGAAAGCGTCGGATTTGCTAGTGCGGTATTTCCAGTTTCACAATGAAGTGGATAAACATGTATTTGACAATTCTCGAGCTATGGGATAAATAAGCTTGGGGCAAACCTTTTGATATTATTTCGTTTATTTTCATAGCAAGGTAATTAGATATTTAGCCGTTTGGTGAACAATCCGTAAAATAAAAATACACTCTAGAATGTATGAACTGTGGAAAGGTTTCTTAACCGATCGACGAACAAACCATTAGCATTTTAATTCAATAGTTAATTTGTCTTAACAGCTGCAACATTTTGATGTGAGGCTGCCAGCAACACATCACGTTTTGTACAGGGCTGCTGGTTATCCATAGAGAAGATAGTAAAAGGTTACCCCACATATACAGTAACTTGGCATAGTCTGCAATAGTCCCATAACATGTATTAGTATAAACTGACATTACTACCTTTTAATGGGTATGACACTAAGACGACTGAGTTAAGTGAGATATATCAGTTATTTGAATTCTGTGATGTCTCAGGATGGTCTGCTCATCTGAATGATTTGATAGAAATGTTCACACAGAAGCACAATTTTCACAAATGGAACCTCTCTGGAATATAACAGTGAGTCGATACATACAGAGTACAAATTATTTAAATTCATCATAGCAGCTTGATATGTCCATTTGAAAACCTTTACAACTTGGTGTTGCCAATGTGTCAGTCTAACTGAAAGATGTTAGAGGTTTCACACAAATGGGCTGTCAACTATGTGTAACAAAGGTCATCGTGGATAATAAGACAGTATATCCGCTGAGCGTTATGATGTGCTATCCAGCTTCAACAGCTAAAGTCTGCCAACCCAAAACTACTCTCAGTCACACAAACCTAGTGTGTGACAAATTCTTGCAACTGGAGCAGTCAGATAGAAGTTGAAAACATTCCTGCACAATATACATGGACGACAACATTTTCAAGGGCAAAAGTATGTGTTTGCAGAAATGTGATACCCTGTTTGGGCAATTGGACAGTACTCTTCATAGACTATCCTGGACTAGCTTTAATTGTCAAAGGTTTTCCACTGTAATGTCCTGAGGTGAACACTAACCCCATTCCAATCAGGAATCTTACCTAGAAAGCAAGTGACCATGAGTGCATGGTAACGTACAACAATTGATAAACTTACCGATAGTGCAAAAGACTGTTGTGGGAAATTCTTCAGCAGAGAAGCCTTGTGCAGAATCGGCCTTTATTGAGCTCAGTACACATAGAATGCACCGCACTAGGTCTGCCTTCAGAACAGACAGCTAAAAAAGGGATTCACAAGTTTTTGCATTTCTTTAAGCTTGCAGATATGTGATAAAGAAAGAGAACAAAGAACATTTATAAGCCAATTTTCTTGCAAAGCAGTTTTAATTTATCATTTTCACTACAAGTCCCCTATTGTCCAGTGATCCTGGACTGTTAACATTCAATGACATGCACATTCTCTCACATCTTGTTTATTACCTTTTTAACATTCTTCTGACAGAATTATACAGTGCAGTGTTTCATATTCTGTTGAAAACAGAATTCTTTGTTAAACAGAGACAGAATAGTATTAAATTATAATAACAACTTGCTTTAGGGAAAGGCCTTGAGCTACTAATTGTAGCTGAGCCACCACCCCTGTAAGCCCTTATATTAGGCTTGATAATTTGCTCATACTGTATGTGTTTGTATGTTCTCTCCATGTTTACATGGATTTCGACAGAGTCCTCTGGTATCTTCCCGCAATCCAAAAATGTACTTGTACTGTAGGTTAACTGGCTTCTGTGAAAATTGCCCTGGTGTGAGTATGAGTATGTCTGTGTGTGGCCTGCGATGGACTGGTGTCCTGTCCTGCCTTGTGCTTGTAGCTTGCTGAGATAGGCTCCAGCTTCCCTGCCACCCAGAATTGAATTGGATGAAGTGGTTAGAAAATGTATGGATGGATAAATAAAGCAATGCAACAACCTTCCAAAACAGTATGATAGAGTTGATGGACGGGTAGTCTTTCAGAAAGAGGTTGAATGTTTAAAATACATACATTTTTAGATCAGTATTGGAAGATAAATACGACATGCAATTGAATATGAGTAACTATTTAACTTGTAATGCATTAAAGAAATTGAAATAATGATGAACTAGGCAAATATAATTTACATGTATTGATAGCATGTGGATATCTGGGGAATTATAGATGTATGTAATAGTATGTGTTGAACTCATCTGGAATTTTTACAGCTGTGCCTTGAATTTTCAATAAATTCCAGAAATACATTATTAATAAATAAGTAAAGTTTAATAAGGAATAGTTCTTTAAACTAACCAATTAATAATATTATAATAATATAACTGTCTACATTTTTCTGTATATATATTATTAAACAAGATATAGGTAAAACATCAAAACAATATTTAACATCAGTTTTGACAACAGAAACAGTTGCTCTTTATACTGTATAATAATCAAAAAGTGTTCTTTGAACTGTGTGACGCAGGTGTAGTAAATGGAGTCCCATTGTTTAAGGTTCATGGGACCTGCAGGTGTAGTGTAGTCTGCTAGTGGGTGTCTACAGAAAACCCTCTAAGTCTGCACATTTTCTGAATACAGACCAGCATGACGCAGGAAAAGCAATCCAGCTGAATGAATTCACAATCAATCTTTTTGTTTTTTAAACATAAATGCTTTCTTTGTGATTGCTCAAACACTTAAATGCAAACATGGAAACAAAGTCCTTTTTTTCTTGTGTGGTTAAACATTGTGTGAAAAAGAGAAGAATTATGAGTATTAATGAATAAAGAGTATTAGGTACTATTATTAATAATAATAGGAAACAGTTTGGAGGAGCTGTTAGAACTCTGGAGCTGTTTCATTCCAGTTGTTCCTGTCTTCCAGGCTTTTTAAATGAGTACTTCAAATAACCACAGACAACTGCACTGCACAATTGATTTTTCATTAGATTCAAATATGACTAATTTAATTTCTTGAGGATTATGGCAAATAATGCAATATAATGCAGCCTGATTAAAGTTTCTGCTCAAATTTCAATGATCTACAAATAATATTGAGTTTATCTGACATCATTATTAATAATCAATTTAACTGACATTTTTATCCTTTTCCTTTTTTTTCCTAAACATATTTTCAGATTCTTTTATACAGTTTGGTTTACTGGGGCAGCCTGGGTTAGGCACCTTGCTCAAGGGTACAGCAGTAATATCTCAGCTGGGATGTTCAACCACAACACGTCAAGATGCCTAACAACTATACAACACTGCCACTCGTTAAAGCACAGGCTGCCGAGGGCTGGAAGTTAACCAGCAAGAAACCGAAGTTAGACACCAGCAGACCTGTACGTGGTGTTAACAAGTTCTGTCTAGTGGCATGACGTCTCTGCAGCTAAAAAGTAATAAACAGTTGAATAAAAATGAATAGCGTGTCAGTACAATGGAATTCTCAATTTACGTGACCACAAGGGGGACCTCTCGTAACACCAAATTCCTGGGTGACAGAGTAACCTCAGGTAGGTGGAATTAGGCAACACTTAATGCCTAAACTAATTACTAATTATCTACTGTTCTGGGCTTGTTTTATTTATTTTTTCATTGAATTATGATCTTTGTGATTCATCATGCTGATAGTTCTCTTGCACAATACCCACTTGAATCACATTCCAGTGCCAATGACAGCTGTGGTTACAGAAATGAAACAAGTTTACACACACTTGAAGTCTGACAGCCTCATCCCACTTGCAAAGCACAAAATAGGCTAAAGCCTTTCCAGATATAATTCTGTAGCATGAAATTGAGAACTGGAACATACCAGTGTGCAGAGAACCAAACCTTAAATGCCATGAACTATTAACATTTAGAGCTAAGCCATCTGGAATTCTGGAGTGAGTGCTCCTCCTCTTCCTGCTTAAGGCATGCTAGGGGTGCGTCACCCTAAGGTTACCAGGGTAACAGTCCTATCAACAGTTGCCCTCATCTCCCCATTTCCAGTTCCAGGATCAACCACTCCAGCCACAGGGTGTCTCTCTGCCATATGTCCAATGGGACAGTGACAGTTACACTGCCAGCCTCCTGCTTCATGACCATCCTTGCTGGTCATCCCTACCAACCAGCAGTGTCAGATGGTCTTCTTATATGTTCACCATTACACGACCTCACCAGGGAGGCAACAGTCCCAGGCTCCTGCTCAGTTTCCTTTGCCTCTCTCTCAGGAATCTTTGTGCCTCCACTTGCAGGGCCCTCATGTAGGGTATGTAGGGTGCACTCCTAGTGGAGCAGATCAATCTAGTTTTGGGTGCACAAGTGCTTCTAAATCCTGATAAGGTGACAACTTCTGATAATCTCTCCAACACTGTACACAGGCCCTCCTGCTAGCTAGCATGGGGCACAGCCTCTTCTTTTGCCTGTGACAGAGCACCCATACCTGTTTGTCAACAGGACAAAAAGGATTGCTCTCATGTCTTAGCACTTCTAAAGGACCCCAGGTGAAGTGTTTCCTTGTAAACTAGTGAATCTTCCTTCCAGTGTCTGACGGGTAATCGGAGTGCCAACTTGGCAGAGGATCCCACTTGCCACCACTTGAAATGTCAGGTCTAAAGGAGTGTGAAGCTCTCTTCAGAATATGAGTCCTGCCAGAGCGCAATAGGAGGATGTCGCCGTCCAAGCGACGAAGCTTGGCTTAAAAGAAAGGAAACTCCCAAAACGGCAGTCTTCAAATGCAAACAAAACTGGGTTTATTGCCTTCAAAGAGTGATAACAACAAAAAAAACCCTCAACGGAGCACCTTCAAGTTACCAATTCAATTCAATTCAATTCAAGGTGCTTTATTAGCATGACCGATGGGTACAATCAGTGTTGCCAAAGCAAATGAAAGTAATGATATTTACATGAAACAAAACAAAAATAGAAGTAAAATAAAATCTACAGACATATTACAGACATTTACAACAAAGACATATTATACAATATTGACATATTCTGTAGGCGGCTGGAGCATTATTGGGAGACAGACTCACTGTTCCTCAGGCCATCTCTCTACTGAGCTCTCCCAATCCCTTTTATAGCTCCTCCTTCCCAAGGCCCATCCTCTCTTAAAGGGTCTTGCTCGTCTCTTTTAACAGAGGTGGACAATGTTTAAAGAAATAAAGTACTTAATACAAATCCAGAATAACTCTTTAACAGTCATGCTACAGTTTTTATATATTTAAACAAAATCAGTTATTTATAGATGGCCTACCAGTAACCTCTCCCTTTAAAATCAGCAGTGTTTTTAGTACTGCTAATGTGGCAGTGTGGGAAGCTATAAACAGAAGAGTGACTGGTGGCCATCTTGCACAACACAACACAACACAACACAACACAACACTCCATTGGGAAACACTGGAGTGATTTTAGGGAAAAGAAAAAGGTAAGTATCATTCACAATTCATATGTATCACATAGACACTCACAAACATACAGGAAGGGTACAGGAAAGTATAGGAGTATTTCGCATTCATTTGGAAAAATAATAAAAATAAGAGGCACCCTGTCACAGAGGACCCCTGCTCAACTGTTTGGTATGGAAGCTGAGTCCTTCTGGTGACACACAGTCAGGGTGTGATTGAACTGGTTTACTAACTCATCACTCTACATGCAGGGGTGTAAACTAGGTCTTTTTCATTCCTAACCACTGGTACAGCTTGTTTAAGACCTGGGACTCTGCAACAGAGCACCTTGATCTTTCCCCAATACATGATATGGCACTGAACCAGGCTGTCATGTAAGTGTAAAACCAGCCTGACAATTATTTCTCAAAACAATACAAAATTGCACATAGGAAGATTCAGAACTTCATTAGTTATAAAAGAGAACATTCCAATCTGTAGGCTTTATAGATATATTTTAGTTTGCATTTGGAGAAAACGAGGGAAATATTATTATTTCGATCAATTTAGTAAATTGGAGCATTCAAAGTACTTCAATTAAAAAAAAGGTTGGAAAAAGAAGTCCAGAAGCCACCCATATGTCATTTTTCTTATAAAGAAGCTAGTTTGCATTTTTCCAGTCTCTCTGCTTTTAGAAGTGAGAGCAGACTACAAGCACCACAGTGCGCCCCAGAGCAAAATGTAATTAAAACTCGCCCTGAGGTTTCTTGAGTATAGAAGTAACTTATCACATCTTTGTGTTCTTCCATTCAAAGGAAAACCCTTTTCATTCTTATTAAACTGTGCTAAAGACGCTCATTATGTTCAAAGATAAACATTTTATTTGTAACTCTAGACACAAGTAAATTATTGATTGGATCTGATTCAAACACAGACAGTCCCTCTTGATTTATTAAAGAGATAGAATGGATGTACTTTAACAACACCCTAAGATATATGAAAGGTTACAAGACTTTTTAGCTTGAATGGAAATATGGTAAAAGATGGAGTTTAAGGAAAGTAGAAACTTCCTCTTAATCCTTTTTCACTGCTAACTGTCTTAAGGAGTGCTCGTGATTTCTATACAGTATATGTCTATACAATATATAGTGTACACCTATTAAAATTGTCAGATGAACAATTGATGAAGAATAGACATATCCTTCATCAGTATGAGAGCTGTGCATTGAAATGCTTGCTTAATAGTTTAGGATGAAATATACAGTACAGCAATGACTGGTTTCTTGTGATAGGTCTGTTAGACATGTTACATAGCAGATGAAGACAAGACAAAAAGCAACATAGATGAACTCACTGCTTTTGTGTTATATATCAATAGTGTCAGCGATTATAGTGTCTGCAATAAATAAAAAGATTTTTAATTAACTCATCAAAAATGTTGATTAATTAAATGCCAGACATTGTACCTGGATAAATAAAATAATTATATCCGTACATTTTTTAAATAGCATTTATTTAAAAAAATACTGGTCATACCATTCTGAGTAATCTTGCATAATTTATATTTCCCATTAACAGCATAATTGCTATACAAAAACATTGCTGAGTCACTACAAAACAAGCTATCCTGTATTGTATACTGACAAAAACCTCATAGTATAAGTTGTTTTTAAAATGAAGAAAAAATTGATCTTAAAGTTGATCTTTTAGCACAGTCGTCAAATATCTGACAATGTTATAATGTTAGAGGGTAGGGAAAGGGATGATAATGTTCAGTGCATTAAGTTCCTATATTGTTTAGGGACAACAGCCTACAACAGATGTTTCACTGATATTTTTTACATTCCTAGACACCAAACCTAAGAGCTGTCTTCTTGCTTTGTCTATTTTTATGCGTTAGTTGCTTGGGTGGCCTACATTGTTAAGTACTTTTTAATATATGACTCAACAGCTCTGTTAACAGTAGCATCATGCTTTGTAGTTAACCTGACAAAGTAGGCTTTGACTATTACAGTAAATAGTTCACTGTGTGAACAAATCAGTTAATATATAATAATAGATTTAGTTTATTTAGTTTTGATTTTTGTTCTTCTCATTTGTTATTATTGCTAAATATAATGAATATAAATTAGCCCTTGGCACTTCTATGGTCATTCAACTTTTAATTATTCACTTTAGGTAATGGGGTTCCAACCTAGTGCTATACATTCTATAGATGTGTTCAGGCAGTAGCAAAAGAATATGCTAATTCAATACTAAAGCAAATCATTTGTTCAATTTGTTTGATCAGAATGAACACACGAAGACTCTAACTGTCCCAGACTAGGGGTGAAGAACCCTACACTAGGTTTCTCTTATTCTCTTGTGTGTCTCGTGCTTTATGACCCAAATGAGTTCTTGGTTATGTAGGTTAAATAAACACTCAAATAATTTTAAACACTTTGTACACTTAGTCTTTACATTCGGGAATGCTCAACCTAAGTGTAGTTGCCAAGGTAAGTTTAATACATTTTTCATCTTTTGTGCCATCCAATTACACTACATGAAAAAATAAAAACGGTTCTGAATTTTGCTGTATCATTTAGTATCATACTGTCATACATACTATCATTATAGTACTTTTTTACTTTCAGAGAGACTCGTAATATCAAATCATTTAAGAGATCTTTGATGTAATCTGACACCAAGTTTAAAAAAAACAAACCTGATCAGAATTAATAATATGAATTGGAATACATGCTTAAAGTTGCTCATATGGTCAGTAGCATCCATATAGGATGGGAAAGATGCTATAAAAACAAAAATGAAAGAAAAATGTCTTTTGCTTCAGAAAGTTTTCAGTAAAAGTATCAGATCTAATTCAAAACTGAAAAATACATGTCCAGATTAAGTTGACATCAGTATTCTAAATAACAAATTCTCCTTTCACATCAAAGGCAGTTGATTCTGTGAGCTCTGGATGACTAGCACTGGGAAGGACTGCCTACTTGTAATGGGGTCTAGGTTTAAGTGGAGTTGGCAGAATAGAGGATCCTGTGAGATCCAAAAATAACTGTAAATAGATCTGGACCATTCTTGCTCTACAGGTTTTTCCACATGAGTGGATGATCGTCACTGTGGGTTCTGGAAAGGTGAACCTGCTGGGAGCATGAGCAATCTTTGGTGTTGCTATGTTTAATTTCCCCTCCTTTTCAGGCTGTCTGGTGGTGCAGAACATAAGCTCAAGTGATGGAGCTGAATGAACTTGTCCATTCAGAAAGGCGAGCTGCAAAGCTGATCAATAATTCAATGTTTGTAACAGACGGTGCACTGCGGCTGGCACTTGTAGGGTTACGGATGAAAAAACACTTTTTTGATAATGGATAGGTGGGCACTCTGCTATTTAACTTGTCCACACTTAACATCATAGAATTATTTTTGCTATACTATTACAAGAGGTGTTCTTGAATGCCTTCAAAGAAATTAATTTTAAGGCTTTCCAAAAGGGTTTTTTTTTGCTTAGGGATGACACTCATTTGTGATTTATCATAGACTAAAGGAATATCATAGACTAAGAATACATACTTGACCAAATGTGTAGTATACAATTTCTTTACTATGATTTTTTTTTCTATTTAAAAATGATTAGACTAGGATTTGATATTTTCCATCATTCATAGTCCACCCTTAAAATTGTTTACTGTTGTTTATCACTTTCAAGGTAATATAGTGCATAGAAAAATGTGATATGGCAGAGCATGAAAACTATGGATAAACACGAGACAATTGTTGGAAATTTGCCGAAGCAAAAAACATGGTATTAGGGTGGTAATAACATTGGAAACTACAAAAATACTCTGCTATCATTCTTCCACTGTGAGTACTCACACAGATGACCTCTTTTCACAGTTGAAACAAAATGGAGACACAGGGCTTCTGTGGCTCTCACTGTAGTTTGGTACTTAAATACGCAACCACTGAAGGCAAATGTGGAGAGAAATGTGTTGGAGGTCAGCCAGAGTGCACACAGGACAGTTCAGTTCTTTATTGTTTTGCCAGGAGACTTCATCCCTTTGTATAGCCCTCACTAGTACATTACAGGCACTGTTAGGTTCTGGCCTTCAGCACACAGTAGATGTGTTTAACACTTGCATTCTGCAAATGTCTAGTATTCTGTATCAGAACAGTATGCTTACACTATTGCAAAACAGCACGTGGTGTTTGTGCATGGAGCAGAACCCAAAAGCCCTTCATACTTTTCTTATTGTTTGCAGTTTTGTTAGTATTATGAGGCTTTTACCAGTGTTTCTCAGAACAGTAAATGCTGTGAGATTTATTGCTGTTCTCCTTGGCCTCTTTACTGACCTTTGTTTTGAAAGGACTTCTTCTAAAATGTTACCTACAGTAGGTTAAAATTCAACAGAGTTATTCCCAACTTTGTCCTTTAGCTTTCTACATTGTCTTGAAAGATAAGTATGTATATATAGAAAAACAATTAAACTAACTCTTTATTACATCAAATGTTTCAGATCTATAATAGAAATGAACATATATTTTATTTGGAAGTTTCTAAATTTCTCATGTGTTTTAGAAAAGAATGAGAATGTTTCCACAGTGGAAGGCCCATAAAGTGACCAATCTGTGAGCATTGGTTAATGAGTGACAGAGCTCAGTATATTGCTCAGAGATGGAAGCTTTTCATTCTCTCCTGGCATACAGAGGTCATATGTCACCCTGACTGAGTGCATTGGATCTTCCTAGTTCCATTATTTTACTTGAAGCCTCACCACATTATATTACGCCTCGATAAAATTTCCATTAAGCCCATCCGAATAAAAGAAGTAGCAATGATAATGTCACAATTCTTTTTCGGTTAATGGCATTTAGTGGTTTAGGATGAGTGCTTTAAACTGAATTACAAATGCAGACTTTTGTGATCTTTTTTTCACCTCACCAAATTGTATTATATGCCGGATGTTGTGGTTTTCTGTGAATGTATAAAGATTAATGTTATTCAAACTGGTAGTGTCTAATGAATTTTTTAACAATCTTTACATGCTTTATTTGGAACAATTCTGCCAATGTGTTGTTAGACAAATTCGGCTTCTACTCTTCCCTCCACTCTCTCAGAGAGTGATATGACACATCTTTGGTAGGTGTTACTTCTAAATTTAGAGTGAGAGATACACAGCATTATGAAAATCAGTTTCCAACATTCAAAAAAACAGATCAGATCCATTCTGCTGAGCTTAGAAAGAGAGAACAGGAAAAAGAAAGGACCAGGGAAAATTCTGGGGCACAGAGTAGGGGCTTAAAAGTAAATACAGAACTACGCCTCACTACTTTGAAAATATTGAAGTGGTCTGAGGGGATATGAACAGAATTACAAAAAGTAATTTCAAGTCATGACAAAAAATAAACATTTTGATAGCATTAGGCTATAAAAGTCACTCAACTGACTACAGAGAAAATCGTGAGTGAGCAGGTATGTACAACAAAGCTGTTGTTCAATCACAAAATGTCCTTAGTAAGAATAAAGCACAGCCAAGTCCAGATTCAGTCACAGCATTGTGTTTGCCTACTTATACTGTATATTCTTTCATAGTCAGTGGCAAGAAATTATCAGAAAAGAAGAACAGCTCAGCTACTGAGTTTTATTCAAAATTAGAAATTGAATTAATAGACTAAGAGTGCAAAATGTATCTTGAAACTATTACACTACTAAGGCTTTTGTGTTGCTTTGCTGTAGTAAGTGATTCTAGATAAGATAAGATCATTTTATTAGCCATATACAATTTCTTGCATTAGGAATTTGTCTTTTCGCAAACCCCAGCTTGCTCTCCATGAGACGCACAGCTACAAAGATGGGGAGAGAGAAGCTTGGGGTCAGAGCGCAGGGTCAGCCATATATATGGTGCCCCTGGATTCAATACAGTACAATAGTAGAATGATGTTGCAACTACAGCAAAAAAGGATCTTGTTTGATTGAACATTGTAGAAGTACATAGTACATGTAGTACATATACTATAATTTGGAAATTTGATCCTACCTAGCAATGTTTTTTCAGTGGAGTTGGATAAGAGGAGATTCTGCAGATAAGGTACAGTACAATCATGTAATCATTTAAATAACAATCTAGTCTTCATTGCCAAGAACAGCCATATTTATTATCTTGACTTTTAATGTCTGATGTTTTAATGCTGTTATTATATGTAAAAGATATTTACCTACATCTGTTTAGTTTCTCATCTGTTTTATTTTCTGTGAACTGCTTTGAGATGGTTTTTTTAAACATTTTATATAAATTCAAATAGACCAGTAGTACATAAAAAGAACATTGTACTATGTTGATTCTGATGTCAGAAATGAAAGGTTTTCTGTTGTACAATATTTTATAAAAAGGTGTTGAAAATGAAGCCGGGGACTTTTGTGTTCTAAACACTGTCTTAAGTTAGATGTCGTGGAGAAAATAGCTTAAAGCTTGTAGCCAGCAGTCAGTTTGAGACATTGAGACAATTGATCGATGTGGGTCTTCAAGCATTATAAAGTACAAAGTTCTTAGTGTAGCTACAGGCCTTGTTAGAAATTATTTTCAGAAAAAAAAGATGTTTTAGTTTTTTTATTATTATTATTTTTAATTAAGAAAACTAGAATATAGTTTTGAGTATGTTCTCTTTGAGTGAGAGGGAAAAAACTGTATGCCTGAATTTTTCTTTTAAAACACTGTACTTGAAGTATCTGTCAAGATACTTATTTGTACTTGAACAACTAAACAGATTGGTGGTAGAACTTTAATTTTCAATACTGTTTCTTTTTTCTTTGTAGTTAAACCTTGGCCCAATCAGGACAAACACATAAAAAGTCTAAGAGCTGTATGTTTTGTAGTATTTATATTGTGTTTGTTTCTGTCACATTCTCATAGTCGCTGTTGGAGTGAATGGAGTGATCCTTGTGAACTATCCACATCTCTTTTTGAGGACCCCATGTTAGGTGTAATGTCAGTCTGATTAATTCAAATATGTTTGCCTTGTCTCTTTTGCTAACAGTGGACTGGAAGGTGTCCTTCACAAACAGGGCTTTTCTAATCATGATACTTTCTTGCCTTTCCCACCTGCCCAGCTCTCCTTCTCACTCTCTCCCTCGCTCTCTTGGATTACAACTGCTTCCTGATCGCCTTCTGTTCTCGCTCTCTCCCCGGTTTCTCAAGCAGTCACACATTACACACACACACAAGGACACACAGCAGCTTTTATTACCATCCTCCGCAGAAAACAAGGAGTGAGAGCAAACCAGAGAGAGAGAGAGACAGCAAGCAGAGTTCCGTCAGCTGTTTCCCCAGGCCAAAGTGACAATGGCAGCGGATCCCAGCACGCAGCCCAGGGTGGTATTTCAAACCCCCGACAAGGAGGATGAAGAGGCCCCTCATCGTAAACTGGGGAAACTGACTGTCAAGTACAATCGCAAGGACTTGCAGAGGAGGCTAGATATCGAGGAGTGGATTGACGGGCAGTTGCACCTGCTCTATGACTGTGAGGTAAGGCCGTCCCTTTACAAGCCGAAGTTTTTTGTTTTATATTTTAGTTGAAAGAGATAAGAATGCACTTTTACCAAATCCACAAGCTTTCTAATGAGTGCCCACTCAGGATCTCAAAAAGAATCTGTTGGCAAGGGTAGAGGACATCAGTATTTGCGTATTAGTCTTTCCAAACTGTTTTGCCTGCTTGCTGAAAGGCATTTTTGTGTAACAAGCAGTCTAAGCAGGGAATCTAGTCTTTCTAACAAAAACCTGTTTATTATCACCAGCTCAGACCCAGTCTTGTTAGAGGAACATTAATTGTGTACAATGAGCAGTTACAATAGTTGCTGTAGAAAGTCTCTTTTTACTGTTATTTTTTTACACATTTTCACAATAATAATATTTTTATTTTCTGGGCTTAATAATGTGTGTTTGTACAATTACATCTAAATCTCGGATAAAACCAGAGGACATTTTTTGTCTCATGTCATCCTGTTTTTGAACAGCAAACAGAGCAAAATTCTATGTAGGCTAACAATCTAAAGAACTGTGCAGCAGCACTACCCAACTATATGATAATGAATATGACATACTGTAAACAGAGAATACTTACCATCTGCACTGTTATCGATGTTAAAGCTATGGAATCCAATTCTTTTGTGTTGGCTTGTTAATTATTGTTCAGGTCCGGTGGGAAATTAGAACACATAAACAGCTCTCTAAGCAGTATGTCCTGTGTAATCAGCATGACTTTATTCTTAAGGATAAGCAAAGTCAGAAATGACTTGTGTGCAAGTTCAGAGAAAGAGAGAAATTCAGACAGAGGCTCACTGGAGCTCTTTAAGACATGCCGATATAAAGGGGGATAATCAACAGAATATAGTATAGAATAATGTGTTATTCTGAAGATATTAAGTGTTTTAGTGTATAAAATCAACAGGCAGGATACATTAGGGGGTCCTAGACTAAGTCAGCTTTAGTGAAATATGAATTTAAAATACATACCTTGGCTAACATTATAGAACTTAAGTGTTGTGCTCATAATGATTTGTGAGGTGAATGGTCAGTAAAAATATTGCCAAAATATGAATCATAGCACTAATTTGATAAAGACCAAGTGCCGAAAAATCATTTTCTTGCTCTTTTGAATTTGAGAAGTACTTTGTGAGGCTGTGACTAGCATCACAGAACATACAAGGCGCATACAAGGCACATACAGTACCTTATGTCTCTGGTGGTACAGGTTCTGAAGAGGTGTTAACATTAAAATTAGTCTGTGTTGCTTAAAGGGGTTGTTCTGATATTTTACTTCAAGGCAGTCAACATAACTGTAGAAGTAATTTTTTCATGTTTTGCTTTACTTCACAATGCAATATATATTGAAAGCATTGACTTTATTCTCTCCTCCATCCATTCCATTTTCTAACCTCTTACGGGTCACAGGGTTCATTCACTCATGTTTTTATAAATATTTTAGTAAGCAGTATAATATAGTAGATATGGGGAACCAGCTGGAAAGAGAAAGAACAACACCACCTATTTATTTTCTAAGCATTTTGCTTATTGTTGGCATATTGTCTTGATAAGGGCATGTGGGAAGGCACAGTGGCATCACTGCCTCACAGCTCTAGGGTCCTGGAGGACCTGCATGTATTGCATTTTCACAATCTCTTTGTGTTTGTGTGGAGTGTTGTGGTTTCTTCCCAACTCCCAACAACAGGTTGCAGGTTAGGTTTGATTGATTTGATAAATTATGTCTTCCCGGGGGAAGTGGCATGAAGGGATTTCATAGTGTTGCTGGTATAATCAGTACAGGACTACAGAGAAATACAGCTAAATGAGCATGGCTCATGAAGGTCAAATGCTCTCATTTTGGCCCTTCTAAGTAATATGTTGTTTATTAGATTTGAGGACAAAAACATTAAAAAGGTCACATTTCTTTCCACTTCTCCATTTTTTCCTTCCTGTTCCGTTTTTGTGCTTTTTCCACCCTTGAGATACGATAATTATTATTTTTTATGATTGATCTGTTTATAGACCCCATTAAAGAGATCATTTTAAAAGCATTTTGGATTAACTACTGCAGCAATAATGAAAGGCAACAGGGGGTAAATTACATCTAATTTGTCCTATGTGATCTGCAGACAGGGTGGATTTAATAACTTGAAAGGTTTACAATATTGAACTCCATGGGGGGTTATCAAGATGAGCTGCTTGCAAAAAGGTTGCAGCTAATGATGCAAAGATTTAGAAAATGTTTGCATAATGTACTTTAAAGAGGGATAACAAGCTACAGGAGAGAAATACAGGAATCATTGATTTTGCTGTGTATATGCTGTATGAAAAGTTCAAACCTAATTTAAATAGCTAACAGTGAAATTTCAACAGTTTAAATTTTCTGCTGAGTCTCTGGGTAAGCCACAATAATACAACAATGTAAATATCACTCGCTTCTTGCCATTACTGTTACAAATAGAAGGGTTACAGAAGAGAGGCGGCTGTCAGGTTAACCTTGCTGGGAAATTATTTATATTAAAATGTGCAATTGAAAAAAAATTTTTGTGTTCACAACACAACAACAACTTGACCATCAACAATGAAAAATTCAGTGTTTTGCTCATGGTCACAGCCTTGAAGATAGTAACTGACAACATACCATATCATATAATTAATTTGAGTTTTATTAGCTTCTAAAAAGGCTCCGAAATAGAATACAGAAGACCCTGTTTTAAGTCTTTCTTTGCCTGTAGCATGTCTGAAAAGTTACTCTGACTGTAATCAGAGCAGTTTTTTAAGGACTTTGCTCAGTTACTTGAATATTTGATACCTAGTCATGACTCATGCCCCACACACATACATTTGTAACATAGAAATATATCACGTGCCTTCTATACAGCATTGTTTCATTTTGTATCCAACAACCAGTCAGGAAAAGATAAAGAATTTATTGTTGAAGTTAACTACTTTCTGTAGAAGGCACTAGGCAATCCTGGCCTTAGTCATTTGGTCAACAAGGAAATGCACATTCAGGCCTGAGCAACAACAGGAGCCAGTCTTATGAAAGAAAAGGCACAGTCAGGGCTTCACAAAGGCTGCACATCCAATAGTTCAAGTGTACAGCCAAAGGACAGCAAACAATGTAAGGAAAAAGGCTGGGATCAACTTGACCTCATTCCACTGGCTGGAATGACAGTGTGGGTAGCAGTATGGTAGGTATGCAGCTTGCATTCGTGGGTTCATTTTAACAAAGGCTATTGTCTGAAATTGAGGTGGCTTATACAAATACCGTAATTAATCAGGGCTAATCAAAAGTGTAATATATACAGTATATGCGCAAAAAATATGTCAGTGGATATGTGACAATCAAAAAGGAAGTTGCAACAATTGTCAGAAATGGTATGCTAGGACATACCATTACCCAAATGTATGCAAAATGCTAATTTATTTATTACGAGCAAGCATTTAACTCTGTATACACAACATTAGTTTTGGATGCTTAAAAAACCAAGGCAATGAGGAAGCTTCTGGACCTACTGTGATCACACATCCATCCATCGAAATTCAAATATAATCTGCAGAAAGGTAACCACTAAAATAATCCTCAATATCCTCAGTGTTTTTGTAAATGCATTATTATGCACCTTAGTACTGCACATAGCTACATGAAGCTAGCAGCATAGTATATATCAAAAGGAATATAAAGGAAATCAAAATGTTGTTTAGTAAACATGTTTCTCCCAGATTTAAATAAAACAGTGATCTGGAAGAAGCAAACCAATATGTACATCCCAATAAATTAATATAATCAAAATGAAGTGAAGATGACACTAATCTAAATGGCCTTAAATGCTTCAAAGAAATTTAGACATGGAAAAGAAAATTCTTCTTCCATGTGTGCACTAACATTTGGATATGAAACAAGGATCTTGGATCCAGAGAAAATACAAAAAAACATTTAATTCAAAGTAGCATGGATCCGTATATGAAGAAGAGTCTGTGACATTAGGAGACTGAAGAGATTGAAGTGGCACAGGACAGGTGGAACTACAATACGAAACTATCTTTTTGAACTGAGGTAAAGTGGAACTTTTCCCTCAGGAGACAAAACTAATGTTTTGACAGTTCAATTTAACTTCATATTAATCTTTGAAAGACCGATTTCTAAAATTGAAAGAAACTGCATTTTAGAAAAAAAAATCCCTTTGTAAATTACATGGATCTTTTCTTCCCTTCTTTATCCAGCAATGCATGCAAAGCATAGACTAACTGGTGATATAAATTTGCTTTTGAAAATATATTTTTTCAGCAGATTCTTTCACACTTCATTTACTACAAAATGGAAATTTGGAGATGAGCAGCACAATATTGTTGGTCCAACTTCTTCAAGCAGTACCAGTGTTGAAGACTAGACACATTTAATGGCATAAGATGGCAACCAAGTCAAAGTTACTGTTAACAGTAAAAACAAATTGGGTAACTTCTAAAAAAGCTCCTATATCACTGACAGAATACTTGAAGTGTCTATGTTAACAAATAATGTTCTGGGAAATTAGATAATTTCAGTTTAAATAAACTTGCTTTAGCATTTCTTTTTTACTTGCTTAGTCATATAAAAACATATAGAGACATTTTTATATTGAATTTTATGTTTTGAAAAAGCTCACGTGTTTTAAAACGTGACAAATGTATGGTGTCTCCCTTTCCCTCCCATTCACTCATTTTAACACTCTTAATTAACCCTTATGACTGACAACTGTAGTTTAATTACATATCCAATTCCATGACATATGTCAGGTTATTTCTTGAACACAATATTTCTCTACCAGCAGAAAGATAATGAATTTCAGCATTAAATAGGGTATATCCTCCTTCTCAGGCCTTCAAACAGTAATGTTTCCCACAATCTAAACTCTGTAAAACTGACCTTCATAGAATAGAACGACAAAAAGATGTAACCAGACTTCCTCTGCAACCATGGTAATTGAGGGCCACAGTTCATTCAGGTTTTCATTCCAGCCCAGCTCTCAGTTCCTTTACTGAATCATTTATGCTCTTAATGAAACTGATCAAGCATTGTTTTCAGATTTTATGGTGGCAGTGATTTTCTATTGCAAACAACACCTGTCAAACTGCACAAATGTCCATTTTCTGTTTACGAAAATGCAGAAGAGCAAATTTCAGAAGTCAGTCTGAAATTTGCATTACACTAGGACGTTTTGTAATCCACAAACAGAAACTGTTTTAATATGTTTTAAAGTGATAAGAAAATCGAAGCAAAGGCCTGAAACACAAAATGATTTCCCAATCCTTTCCTATGTCCTTTTCCAGCAATGAAAGTTCCACTTTGTGACGTTTCTGTAAAAGAGTAGCAGCGGCACATTTATCCATCAGGAGCAAGCTGAGAACTAGCTTTTCAAGGTATACCTGAAACGTTTTCTATATCAACGTAAAACAGAATATGCCCTGCATATTTTGTTGAGACAACAATTAAAAGAATAATCACATTTTCTTTTCAGTTTTCCAAAGGAATTCACTGGTTGACACCACCTAATGCCATACTGGGGTCATCACATGTCCTAGCAGTACAATGTATAAATAAGAAATGCCCTTAAATAATTCAGCAATTCTTCCACCACTGAGTGTATGTAAGAGTAATCTTGTTCTTTGTCACAACAAAATAAATATTTGCCTGCTGAATGATAAAAAAAAACAGAGGTGTTAAATGTAGTAGGCTTCAAAACTGCTATTTATCATGCTTTTTCTAAAATCTACCATTTATTAAATGTTGTATTTATATTTTTTCAGTTTTTTTGAAAGATACAAGAAAATAACCCAGGCATGGAGCAGTAAGCAAAAACATCCAATTTTTAACTATTTATTTTAGAAAAAACAGTATTACAAAAAAGGTCCAGTAGCCCATATATACTCAGTATGAAACAAGGACACAGGGCTATAATGGGAGACTGAAAAGACTCAATATCGAACAAAGAAGAGGAAATACCACTTTATACAAAGAGTTGTAGGTATCTGGAACAACGTGGTTGAGGCTCAAACTCTGGGCTCAATTAAGAAAAGACAGAACATAATTCAGATTCACTTACAGTAGCTACTAAACCACCCAATAAGCAAGACAGACTCATGTATTATTTGTTGAAAGTCCTTTCAAGTACAAATAATCAGCAGATTCAAAACTTTTGGAGAAATTAACCTCTCATGCACATACATTTTGTCATTAAATGTAGTGAAAAAAAATCAAATGCTTTTGCTAGATGTTATCCCATGAAGATCGAAGCTGTCCAGAAGCAGAAGGTAACTGGAAAGACACAGGCTCACTGGTGTGTTGTATTTTTCAGTGATCCTTAAGTTTTAATTAATTAAACTGAAACTGGGTTTAAATAATCCCTCAGGCTTAAAAAATGAAATGTCGCTTTAACCCCCAATTCATAATCTATGTGCATGTAGGAAATGCATATTTTCTTAGAATAAAATTTATATTAAAACCTTTATTTATTCTGAATGTATAAACTATCATCCATGAAATAAAGAACCAGGTACATTTATAAAAGAATGGGAAACAATGCAGAATGATAGGTTGGATGCAATTGGGTTAATTTTAATTTGGGCAGCATTAAATTTGAAGGAATAAGGTTAAAATTTTAAAATTCCTCTTTATATTGCTTATAACTGACAAACAAACATCAATCTTCCTTTTGTTGTATATAGAAATTTAATTTAATCTTTTATCACAAGTGTTAATAATCAATGTTACGGCTATACAAACAGATTGGGGACACCATAAGGACTAGACGTTGACTAATACATGATGCAAGAGCACCACATCCAAGAAACATTATTTATTTCCAAAGGAAAAGCAGGATGTAACTGCTGTACTGTGGTGTTGGTAGACATGTAGGTGGCATTCTGCAACCTGGACAAATTTTTATTTATTTTTTAATTTGTATTCATTATTTTAATTTCACATATCAATCCTTCTGGATTAAAAAGAAATAACTATTTACAGTCATCTGTCAGTCTTGACGTTTCATTTCATTTCACTTAGCATTGAACCATCTTGTTTAATGTACAGTAGGTACTGGTGGTTCTTCAGGGTCATAGACTTCACAATAGGCAATGCCCTGTTTTTTAGGTTTTTTCTCTTCTTCAAACATGGTGTAAAGGAAATAGGCTCCTTAAAATGTGAGTACTCTCTAAACAGACTCAATATATCAGTGACTGGATTAATGGTGGCCCAAAGCTATGTTTCTTAAACAGCAATTGCACAGTAACTGATTGCCATTCCATCCATCCATCTCACATTTTTATATTTACAAAAAAGGCTACAGGCAAACAAAAAGTTATATAAAGGATTTAATTTGTTAATTTAACCCTCTGTGTACTTCCTGCACTTTAAACTTAGAATTTAAACTAGGTTCATCTGCCAAGTCAGAGCATATTAACCACAAGTCTAAATTCTAAAAACTTGCAACTGCACAGTAGCAAAATGACACAAAAATATCCATGAAGAAAAATAGAAAATGTCAACCTGTCCACCTATTTTCAACTACTGCAATGTCCAGTACAGGCTTGTGGTAAACTGAAGCTTACCACATTTGGAGCTGGAACTCAACACAGGAGGCACCTCGCTTTGGAATTTAATCCAAGATCCAAGAGCTGTGAGGCAGCATTGCTAACCACAATGCCACCGTGCCTCCCACATAAACCCCTATTAAAAGCAAATCGAAATGCATAAAAAGCTTTAATGACTAAGACACAGCTGATAAGATTTAAATAGCTTTAATTACCCAAGGAAATTATGCTCCATTGAATCAGTTTAGACATTACTCAAACTCTAGGCTAAATTTACAGATAGGAGGAAAATTAACTGCACCTGTTTTTTCTCTGGGTGGCATAACGGCAGTGAGCTACTGCTGCCTCACAGCTTTTGTCCTGGATTTGATGCTAGACTAGCTTTCTATGTAAAGTTTTTTCTAGTGCATGTAGGATTTCTCTTGGTGTTTTGCTTTCCTTCCAGAGATGTATAAATTAGGTTAATCAGTGACTCTTAATAGTCTAATTGTCCCTGTGTGTGTATGTCATACAATGGATTAACCTCTTGTCCTTGGTGTAGTCTTGCCTTGTTGTTATCTTCTTGGATGAGCTCCAGGATGCAGTGACCCTGACAGATATTCCTCCATCATTCCTCCCATTGGTGTACAACATATATTATGGTATAGCTTTTTCAATGAAAGCCTGAAAATTGTAAAATGCTATTGACAGGAGGAAAAAGATGAGAGAAACCAACGGTTTAATATGTCATATTGTAAATGTACTGTAGGTATAATGTATGTACAAGTGCACTTAGTTCTTTTTTATTTCTTAGCTGTGAAATTCTGCAGTGTACATAACGCTTCAGTGGGAATATTGTTATTTTCTGACCTCTGTAAGGTCTTTACACATTTATCATGAAACGAATATTATAGATACCAGTGTTACATGATAAAAAATGATCTAACCTCCTTAAGCACAGTTTGTATCTCCTGCTTTGTGACCTCAGTTATTGTGAAGGTACAGAAGAAGACAATTTATGTAGGTGTGCAATAGGAGGCTGTCAACAACCAAACTGTAAGTCTGTGTATATATGTGTAGGTCAAGGAATATAGTTATCACAAATATTTATTTTTCTTCCATGTGCAGGAGGAGGAGATTCCAGAATTAGAAATTGACATCGATGAACTGCTGGAACTTACAGATGCAGAGCAGCGATCAAAACTACAGGTGACCCTTGACAGGTCGAGAAAGGAAAATGTTGGAAGTTATCATGAAATTAAAATCTTTGATGCTAACTTTTTACACAAATCTTTACACATAAAACGGCAATAGACCCACCTGCCAAAATATATCTGAATTCTTTTTAAAACAGTTAACCTTACCATCCGCCTTAATCTTAAAGCTGTTTTAAGTTTTCCCATGATATTGAAACCTTGAAAGTTATCACAAGCTTTATATTTTTCATAATGCTAAACTCCATAAATCACAGTTTTTTTCAAAGTTAAGTTTCTAGACTTAACAACAAAGAATGCAATTTGTAAACTATTCAAATTGTCATCAGTGTTATGATGAAAAAAATGCCTCATGCATTGCAACACTGAGGAAACCTCTCATAATATAACAGGTTTTCAGCCTGAGGAAGAAGTATAGCCATAGTATTGAAAATACATTATTTAGAAATTGCTCTAAGGTAAAAATTAGGTCATAAAGCATATTATTTCCTAAAGTAAAAGCATTTAACTTTATATTGTATGGGATTTTACTTTGATCAGGACAATATTTTCCTTTTAACTAGTTCTTGCAAATACCCTTATTATTCTTATGTTAAATGTTTTTAGAACATTTTCTTTGTTTCCACAGGAACTTTTACAGGAATGTGGCAAGCCCAAAGAGGTAAAACATTGTAAAATATAGCCCTCACTTTGAGAATTTAATCATTTGAACTTTATGTTTACAGTGCCTAGCATCAATTCAGTGTCCATTTTCATTTTGTATAGCAAGAATTATTATAGCCGTTATGTAAGATTGTCTTATGTTATCCTATCTGTACAGTGTTGCTATTTATTTATTATATAAAAGTTATTTTGTTTTGTTAATAAATTCCTTTATTTCTCCAGAAATTCCTGAATGCTGATTCAGGAATGCTAACAGCCAATCCAAGGAGTATAATTATCAGGTCATTTGTTAGTGACATAAAATTGTACATAGTTTAACCAAAATCCTATTACAACAGTGACTTTAAAGGCACTATCAGTGTCTTTTAAATGAACTGCAGACTATTTAATTACAATGATTTTTAAACCAGGGAAGCAGCCAAAATTGCTGTCTTATAATCAGCAGTATATTATATAAATTGCTAGATTTTTTCTTTTTTTCACTTAACCAAAAATCAGTGTTAAGGACAGGCTCTACTTTTGGTCTTAGTCCTTTGGTAGATTCAGAATAGTACAACAGTAACCTATTATAAAGACACTTGAAACCAAGGAATGTTGATAGTTACACATAACATTAAGTTATTGATTAGTAAAAATCAGGCTGCCTTGCACCACACATTAAAGGTTGTCTTTTTTTCCTTACCAGGATTTTATCAATGGACTATTATATCGCATGAAGGGTCTGCGAAAAATGTCTGTACCCCAGAAGAAATGAGGCTAATGAAATCTGTGGATAACAGTAATGTGAAGTCATCTTTATTTGGCAGTCTGGATGTTTGTATGTAGAGTTTACAGTGTTCTTAACAGAACTAATGTCTTGATGGAGGATGCCTTCTCTACGCACACATGGGTCAATGTCGGTCTTGATGTTGAAGGCCTATGGACTGTTTTTGAACATTATTTATGAATATTTTGACTTTTTGAGTCTGATGTACAAATGCAATACTTGTATTTTTGTCTTTTTTGGGCGGGAGGGGGGGATAAAAGCAAATAAACACAATTGTTGACAGTTTTGTCTATCAAAATACCCACACAAAATGACTTTTGTGACTAGTGTAAGGATGTGTAAAGTTTCCCATTTATATTTTCTGGTTACAGTGTCAGGTAACATGGGAATAAAAAAGGATTTCCAGTGTGTGAATATTTTAGTTATGTACCCTCAAGCTTCCCTGTGTATTTAAACACATCCAATTAATATGCTTCAAGAAGAAAAGTTCATATTACAAGCCTTTGATGCCTTGTTCATTACTTGCTTTGAAGATTATTTAGGTGAAATATCACTAAATACAAGCATATAATAGCAAATAACTGCAGGCCGGAGGATATCCTAGGAAAGAGAGTGATGCAAATGCTTTTGGAGTCTGTTTCAGAGACCAGCCACGTGGATCTTACTTGAGCGAAGCCAGGGGATTTAGATTAGAGCCGAATTGCAAGACTGTGCTTGAGTGTTAGGGTCTACACAAGAGGTTGAATGTAAGTATCTAAACAAGATGTTGAATGTTACAGTCTACACAAGAGGTTAAATGTTGCATTCTAATAAAAGTCTACACAAACTGTTGAATGTTAGGGGCTAAAGACGATGTTAAATGTAGGGGTATACACAAGTTGTTGAATATTACAGTCTACACAAAATGTTGAATGTTAGGGCCTGCACAAGATGCTGGGTTTGGGAACAGTGTTTGGGAAAGCACCAGTTACACTATGAACTACCCTTGATGAATCTGGCTTCATCTCCTCCCTGCTATCTCAGTGCTTTATGCAAGCTGGGCAAGTATCCAATTATGTATTTGTCTTTTTAATAGTTCTCTCACATTCATCCTTTTGGCCCCCACACAAAGATTGAAAGCAGTAAAATGTACTCATCACTTTAGAAAAATGTGCTCTCTCTTGAAATTCCAATCATGAAACCATATTATGCGTTGTGAAATTAAGTTTAAATTATGATCGTATTTTCAGGTTAATGTACTTGTGGTGGATCATAAAACCTTAATGTACTAAAGATAGCAGATGCATGAAATACCTGAGATAACATTTACAGAATATAGTAATATAGTAATCACCAGCGCAGGAATTGTACAGTAGAGAGTAGAGTAGAGGAGTTTATTGCCATACGTGCATATACTTTGGAATTCTTATTCACTCTGATCTCTTGGGACATACAGTACACAATACAACAGACAACTCCACACAATTTAGACAGTACATTACAAAAATAATAGATAATAACAACATATATAATAATAACAATTAATACAGGGCAACAAAATGCTTTGGCGATCCATGGCTGTACATATGACTGTTTTGGAAACCAATTTTAATTAAGTTTTATGTTTTTACTATGATTTAACCGTGATTTATGCACTGTCTGGGCCAGTTACCAAGTTATTGTCTGCTTGTTTTGTTTTACTGCTATCATAAAAATAGATCCCAATTGCAAATCTAATCATTAAGCTAAAGAACATTAACTAACACAATATATTATAATTTCCTTTTATAAATTAACATTTTAGTTATTGCTTAATCAGACTTGGGCACCAAATCCATTTCATTAAAGAAGAACAGGTTAAACCTTTAAATTTTAGGTTCTGTTTGTTCTTTAGCATTGTGCCATAAGAGGCATTAAGTACTTACAATTGCCCATAAAAATGGTTGGATTGAATATTGTATTTCATGTGGTAAAAGCCTTTCTGAAGATTTAACATGAGTTTACTAAACTGTAGATTGCTGTATTCATCACATCACAGTAATATTCCAATATTCCATCTACCTATTACCAGAAAGCTGCTTATTCCTTAGAAAGGTTGAGACAATCCAGAGATTACCCTTATTATCATGTCGGTCCGTCATAGTGCACTCGAACAAGTAAGCATTCAGGGAAGCAGCTTAAGGAAATAAATTCACATACAGTAGCTTGTCCTTGGAAGGTGGGAGGAATCATTGAGAAATAATGGGGAGAACATAAAAACACCAGGCATGAATTGAACCCTGGAGCCAGGAATTGCAATTCAGTAGTAGTTATGCTACCCTTATGACAAGTTATATTTCAATACAGAAGTTAAGACTTTGTAAAAATAGGAAAATGGCACCAATGAGGGCAGATTCAGAAATGGCTATAGAACACGGATCAACTGTTACACCAGTATGGAAAAGATGTGTGTAGAATCTAAATATAAAACCATATTTAAAGTGATATTACCAATTTAGTAATTAAAAACATTTTGGGGAGTGAGTTTAATAAGCTTTATTGGTCAGTTATACAATTAAAGTTTAGAAAGCAGATGAATATTTGGGTGATTTCAAATATGGCTGACAACATGCAAACCCTTAACAATTGCAGCACACAGTATTATTATACTCCACTGTATACTGTAAAATTATGTTTTCTAATAAGAGTCACATACTTTATTATGTAAAAGATGCTTACATGTAATCACTAAAAACCTAAAATAAAAGGATTAGAGATTACTGGCTATGAGTGATACCTAGTAGTTTTAGGGTGTTGCACATCTGAAGCAAGTTTAAATTTCCATTGGGGAAATACATGAACCTATGTCTGTGATGCGATTTTATAAATTGTTATAAATAACAATATACAGTATTAGAGAGGTCATTTGACACACTGAGACATTTCAGAGGAATAAATAGCCCAAAATGTATGGAAAAACTACATCCAGAAGATTTCTTCTTTGACTGAACAACTAAACAGGCCTCTGAACACGGTTTGCACAAATCATGTTTCATTACATCTTACTCATCCGAATTAAATATACAGTAGATTAGTGATGCTACTCTAGCTCTATATTCAATAGGTCTTTTTGTCATTGCCAGTGGAAGGCCTTTGCAAGATACAAAGGACAAGTACTGTGTACACCAGAAAGGAGAGCATGGCAGTATCTGTCACTTCCTTATTCTGCAAGAAGGCACTTTGAAACAGATTTCAGCCCAATAATGTATAAATTCAGGCTGTGTGTGAACTGCAAAATTCACAATAAGAGACTCACCAGCAGAGACCTAGTTCATGCTTCTGTGACAAACTTTTTAAATGTATCCAAAAGAGGCTTTCCATTGTTAAGAGTACTTCAACTTCAGATCCTATATTTTGCTAAATTGAATGACTATAAACTATTTTCATTAGATATCAAACCTCTTCACCGGTGAAAGAGGCTTTTCTCGGATTTATTCAGTAGTTTAAAGACATAAACTAATGAAATGTAAAAAAAAAAAGATGTTTGGACCAAAATGAACCTTAGAAGGACAGATTGATTTCTGATTATGTACTAAATCCTGATTAACATTCTATTTATGTTTCTCTCATTTTCCCTTTATAAAACCAATGACCTTCACAGTAAACGTGACAAATGATATACTTTCTCACCAAATGCAGAAAAGCAAGCCAGCTTTTCTTATCCTAATAGATGGTCTAAAGTCAAGCATTGCTTGTTAAAAGTAAAAGAAAAGGCTATGCAAACCTCTGAATGCATTGCCTTCAAGTATAAAACCCTTAAGAAAGTTTAACCTAAGTACTGGCTTTTTAACGATGGAAAAAGGCTTTATCTAATTGTCAGATTATTACCATTTAGCAATGAATGTCAAGTTATGCATTATCACGGTATGAGTTAGGAACTGGTAAAAGAAAAATAAACAAAAGTAAATAAAAAAATATCATACTATGATATGACAAAGGACATTATCACAGCATAATATCATCACAGCAAAGTATTATTATCATGTTGAAAATCTGTTATTCTAACTGTTGGAATTGGTTGTAGTAGATAAAAGTCTTATCAGGAAATTCCCATTTCAGGCCTTAGCTGTCATTCTCATTGGATTAGATTTAAAATCAAGATCCTGTTGTAAGCGACTCTGCAGCTAATGAAGAACTGTTTACTTCCCTGTCTCTCTATATGTAAGTTAAGTTTCAGCTAAATGGTGAATTAACCTTCATATTATTAGTGGCATACATGGTAGAGAAATGTCACATAAAGTTCAATTGAGAACGATATACGTCATAGCTCATAATTTCAGTTTATTGCTTACTGTAGGAACCCACATCTGAGATGCTTCTGAACAGCTGACCTTTGATTTCAGTGCTCTACAGTTATCTCTGCTTCAAGAATTAAAACTTGAGAAGGTTGTTTTGTTCAATTCTTCCAGTAAATATTTAAACTGAATGTGTGTGCTTAGGAGTGCCTTAAGAGTTTTTCATACTTTCTGGCCATTCTACGATTATAATCTCTGACAGCAGTTGTTACGTCCCAGTGTGTGTTCTGTGTGTGTTTTTTCTGTTATGTCCACACTGCTGACCCTTGATTGTTCTCCCTTCCCCATTTGCCCACCATTACACCACACTTTCAGTTTGAAATCATCATCAATTAGCTCTCAGCCAATCAGAACACATCTTATTCAGCATATAACATGGAGGTTTTCAGCAAAGAGAGGCCTTTTGTTTGACTTCGGTCCCGTTTGGTTTTGGTTATCGCTTTGCTTCGCTTCTGGTTATTGCTTCGGCTTCGTTTGTTTTGCTTTGTGTGTTTGTATTTTCGTATAGCTTCGGCTTTGTTGTTTTTTTTTGTTTGTTTGTTTCTTTGTATTTTCGTTTGTTTGTGTGTTCATCCTTGTTTTGTCATTACCTTGTCCCAGTGTTACATGTTCAACTTTTGTGTTCTTTTGTACCCTGGTCCTGTTGATTACTCTTGTTTTCCCTTATTTGTATTCCTGGTTCACTTGTGTTTTTGTGTGAACTTTTGTATATAAGGTTAGTTTGTGTTGTTGGGTACACTTACACACTTAGTTGATTTTGTATTAGTACACTAGTTTAGTACGGGTGAGTGCCATTTATCTTGTATGGTTTTGGGTAGTCAGTGCAGGTTAGCTAGGGTGTTGAAGACGCCGAAGACCGTGTGTTTCGGGTTTTCTTTTGTAGTCAGATTAGCTTTCCCTCACTGTCCTAGCCAGCTCCATTTTGTTTTTCTTTCCTTTGGCACCACTCTAGTTCCTTACCCTTGTTATCACGCTTCCTAGTCCCTCACCAAAACCCCCCTGCTTCCAAAAGAATTATCCTAAATGTTACACCCTTTTACCCCTAGACACTTGGGGTCGTAACAGCAGTGTTACCACTTAATAGTTAAATATTTCACATCTCAGAAGCTAATAAAGGCTGGTCATGTTTATTGTTGGGATCTTAGACTTCTAAGAAATACCAGGTTTTGGTTGTGTAAATGGTGTAGGTGGACCACTAGGTGCTTCTCTTCCAACCCAATGTCCTTTTATGGTGGCAGTAAGAGGTTCCGACTCTTTAGTTGGTCTCTAAAGATCCCATGGTAGTTTGTGATGGAATGTTAAGTTAAATAAATTGCCACACTTATTTATGACAACTGGACTCTTTAGGTGTAATTGCTGACCTGAAGTTTGACTTTTGTAGCAATTTAAACTAAATATAAACTAATTTAAAAATTGTACTGGATGAAGACCTATTAGTGATTAGTTTCTTTCTGTGTAGAAATCATGACCTCTTCCTTTTCAGTTGATGTAATATACAGTAACTGAACACTCTGTGTGTAAGCAACAGGATGCCCTGTACAATGTGAATATACTTTTCTCCTTCCTGAAATCTGGGATTAGCCATTAAGGCCTTCATTTCTCATTGAGTAGGACCCTCAAAATATAATACCTGCATTTTATTCAAATGGTTTCATATTAGCTTTTCTTACTATAAAATAGCAATGCAGCCATAAATATTACTGCTGTGGGTCAGTTTTGATGGAGAAGTACTGCAGGTTTTCTGTGTCCCAAGCAAACAATTTTCTCATCTTCTTTTTCTTTCATTCTCTGAGATTAATTTAAACTCTGATTAAAGAAATGATTTGGTCCATGATTCAACATCCAAATTCAATAAATGTAATTATTTAAATACATAGATGAGAACAAATTCTTCTTTAGAATAATGACCTGGCGAAGGGACTCACACCACTGTTGCACATAATTCAAATCAGTGAAGGAAAACAAAGAACAATCTATAAAATGAAATTATAATGGTGAAGGAGAGAACAGGAAGTGGCATACTGTATTTGATGAACAGTTAACAAGTGCAAATTTTATGATTTTGTATTCTCAGACAAAACTGGAATTGTTTGCCTTTTCCAAAAAAAAATTGGATTTGAGAATTTGGGAGTATTAACAGTCTAAGCACCAATCCATTCTGTGTGTGTATAAGGATAGAGAAAATGAATAAAACATTGGTTTTACTTTTGAGAGGCACTGCCTCTACTTTGCAGTATTACCAGCTTTTAGTCTAATCACATCAGATTTTAGAACTCGGTCCCTTTGGATAACACATTAAACCCAGGTTATGCCTACCTGGTCATTAAAAATCCTGTAGCACTGTTTGCAAGAGTGGGAGTGTTTACCCCACCATCCAGGCTAAATTTCACTCTTCACTTGTGTAATCTGGACTCCCCTAAATCCAAATCACTTCTCTAGTTGATGAGAACATTGTGAATCTACCTGTCTGTAATGGCTGCCACTTGTCATCCAGGTGGGTTCTGCATTTCAGTGCACCTCATGTATCACATAAATTAGATTAGACAGGAAGATTTAATTTTCTACTTATATTTTTTGTGCATCACCCAACATAAATCTTAATTTGCTGTACAGTATATGACCAATCTTCATACAGCTCAATGATTTACAGGATTCAGCATATAATGTTTAGTTACTACACAAAAAAAGACATAGAAGACAAAGACAATAATATAATTTTGTGAGCCCATAGAACAAGCTAGGCAGAAGTGCTCTGAAGAAGCATAAAGCTAAAGCTGTTAAATTACTTCTTGAGATATTAAATGTTTGCTTAAGACCCACACACCTGCTATTTAGGGTGACAAATTTATCTTTTTTCGGTACAGGGAAAAACATTTTGCTTTTTGAAATATTTTTATAGATGCCGTTATTTGAAACCCACAGGCAACAGGACCCAGCAGAAACAGAAGATATAAGCATTTGGCTTCAGTTTCTGAAGCTGTGTTTTGCAGAGGCTGGGCTTAGTGCAGAGCTGGTCTTATAGACCAGTGGCTTAACAATCTGCAGGTATGAAGAATATGAATCTCTATAATGTAGCATTAATGAGAGAGCTCCAACTTTCCTATTGGATTTAAAGGTAAGCAACCATAAGTCTATTATTTGTTATTATTATTTATTATTATTTCAGATTCTATTGCTTTGTGGGGTCATGATATCTAATACACTTTAGTAAGTACTAATAAGTACAATTGACGATAAAACAATCAATATACTTTGTAGAAATCACCTTTTCATTCCAAAAATAGCATGTTTTTCAAATTTAGTCATCTGCAGAGAATGGTCCTTTACTACAGGTTGCATCTGTCTTGTCTTACAATATCTCACAAAAAAGTGTAGGATGAGATGTTTTATTGTATTCCTGTTTATGTTTAGAGTTGGTGAACACCACTTTTAAAAAACAACTTAGAAGTCTGTCATGTAACATTAAAAAAGAGTTGGGTGAAAATTATTTTTAAAAGTAGTGTGTACAATTACTATGTAAATACCTCTTAAAAGCAATGTGGACCAACATTTTGTTAATTTAAAAAATAATCCCTTCTGAGTCACTTACTCAGAAACTGTAAAGAGTTTCCTTTAAAAATAACTTTACCCAACACTATTTATGACCTACAGTACCCTTTTATATTTCTTGCAAAACCTTCTTCCTTTAGGTTGACAAACTATTGTCATTCCAATAGTACTAAGTTTCACAGTATAAATGTTTTATCCAAGCTTTATATTCTGCATACTCAAGATATATGTACAAAAACAAACATGGAGTAAGACTGGCACGTGGCAAAAAACTTTTGTCTAGAATAATGTGAACTTTGTGGAGGTACCAAGGATATCATTTTTTTCTTGCAAAAGGAGTTTAGATTTAAATAACCAGATTGAGGGAGAATTCTACTACACTACCGATGCATACAGTATATTTTGATAAACAAAAACATGGATGAATGCTCACCCCAATCACCAAATGAGAACATCACTTATGCAAAATCTCTGGCATCCTTTTGGAAAGGGAAGTAGCTACAGTATTTATAATGGGGCATAACGTGTACAGAAGGATGTTTTTTTGTTCTCCAGAAGAGATGTGGAAAGCATCCTGCCCACCCTCCGTCTCGGAGACTATTCTACTCTGCCGCCTGAGATACAGAGAATTCCGCCTTCTCTACATCTTTTTTGTCATCGAGTTCTCCATGGCTTGCTTCACCTTGACCATGGCCACCATGCTGATTTACTGTCCATCAGAGTCAGGTACTGCAGGCACGCTGCTCTGATTGTATTCCTCTGCTTCCAATAAAAGCCCTGCATATGTTGAGGCAATGCAGAACAGGCCTGTCTGTAATAATGTACACCTCAAATATATGTAGAATTCCTAGTAAAAGCAAAAGATAGTCAAAGAATCCAAAATACATTTTTTTCTAACTCAAAATGAACTGAAGTTGATTTTCCTAAACTAATAGTTAACTAGAAAAACATATCTCTTGCTTGATTTGCAATAACTTTTATAACTTTTTTAAGGGGAAACCATTTTAGTTTTAGAAAAAAACTCAGTGTTCATGATGTAAAACTTGCACCAGAAAAACTGGCAAAAAATGTCTCATCTTAAGGTCTCAAACTGTAGAACATAATTGGTATTCTGCTACTAGCCCAATTTTTTGGCTTCAGTGCAAAAGAACATATAGCAGTTTTAATATGATTTCTGATTTTTATAGCAGTTTTAACGATTTTTCACTCATGTTCACTACGTTGTAATGCAATGGACAGTAACTTTAAATTAAACTATTTTATAACTGTTAAAACAGAGTAGGGAATATTTAGACAGTCTATCTAAATGCCTTGCTTACTTCTGTGATCAATTTCTGTGAGCAATTTCAAGCACTTCATAAAATAAGGAATTTTAGACCCTACAAAAATTCTTGGAGCTATTTCAAACCATCCCTTTTCACGGGTAGTGACACACCATTTCTGTAACTGTTTCAGATCCCAGTCGTCCTCAGACCAACCTCTCATTGTTGCTGCATAAACTCCAAGAAGCTGAGGTCGCAAGAAGAGTTTTTCAGCACACAGCGTGTCCCAATGCCTCAACTCACACCTCTCATTTTCACAGCCTTTTTCCTTCACCAAAAGAGACTCCATTCTTAACAAAAAAGTGACACATTAAGTAAAGGCCTGAAGGCTAAATGAACCTAATTGACATTGCTTCTATACCCAAATACAACAGAGATCTGAGCATTCTGTATGTTATTCAACCAAATATGGAGTTTACTCTTTTACAGAGCACATGGCTCTTGCATAAAGGATGAAAAGTTTCCTATACATTTACATGTAAGGGAATCACACAGCTTTTGTACATAAATACAGTGCAATGGGCACTAGAGTTCTTTCTGCAACATTTAGCACGTGTTCAGTGCAGACACATGACATTAAGATTTAAAGGGTAAATTAATATTCGACACCTTTTAAATATCTGGATAATGCAGATAATTCTGAATATTTATTAAGGGAACACTGCATATGTTGTGGGGAATGTACGTTTGACATTCCCCTTCATGTTAGCTAGTTTCTAGTTTAGTTCCTGACAAAAGTGGGAAAAAAAACTTGTAGTGAAGATTGGTATAAAGGTAATATTTACTTAATTAAAGCGGAAGAAGTGTGAAAGAAGAGATAAGAATTTTAATTAAAATAGTACAAGAATTGCATAATTTAAATGATCACCATGTGTAAAGCTGAAATAAAAAGTGAATGAGTTTAATATCCACAAAAGTCAGTCAGAAACATCAATTTTTGTAAAAGAAAACATTAATGGAATCACTATCAAGAAAGAAAATAAAAATGTCAGAAATGGCTAAGCATATCTTACATCTTTACAGCAAACCAATGAAGTATTAGTATAATTGCCTTATTATTTTTTCAGCCATTACAAGCAGAATTAGCTGTATAATTATATCAGTGACGTACAACTTAGTATATCTGTTGTTCAGTCAATTCCGTCAGAAGGGATGGGATCAAAAGGCCTTTGGTCTATGATAATTAATGTAGTTTTAGCTTTTCATTTGCAAGAGTATTGATCTCTGGTGGATTATAGATACATGCATAAAGTATCAACAATAAACGTCTTTCAGTAAAAGAAAAAACAAAATCAAAAAGAAAACTACACATAGGAACTGTTGACTGATTTCTTTCATTTGCTTGCACTTTATAAAACAAGCAGACAGGGGCTAAGGACAGAGCACTTCAAACCAGATAAATCACTGAAGTTAGCCCTGTGCACTATCATAGCGCAGCCCAAATGCTCATTTTCCCCAAAGTATTTTTCACTCTCCACAACAATCTGTATTTTCATTGTGCTGTTTCTTTAATGTTCAGTTGTTTAAAATTCTGAAGGAGGCAATTAATTAGATTAATGATGAAACTCAGCGGTGTAACTAATTAGAAGGAATTAAAGCTGGAAACTCACAATCTACCTAATGAATTGTGGATCTCTAGGAAAACATCATTTGCTATTGCTCTAAAAACCGATTATATCTGGTGAATTTCTTCCACATCAGTCTTCCATTCATCCATTATCAGAAAGTCCCTTATTTTTTGCTAATATGGCAACCTGGAGACTATCCTGGAAGCAAAAGTCACAAGACAAGACTGCAGCCTGGTAAGGAAGCCAGTTCATTATAGAGTACAGACACATACCAAGCAACCAGGAAAGTTTAGAGACTCCAATTAACCTAGGCAGCACGTCTTTCAAAGGTGGGAGGAAACCAGAGCCCAGGAAGGCCGCTTTAGACTTGAAATATTAGAATTGAAAAACAGCCTGCCTCCTTCCTCCATGTGCTCTTGCTATCCTGTTTACGAAAACATAGACATCAAACCTTGAGGAGAATCAAGAGCCGAGAGCTGTTCCATTTCCATGTGTCTCTGCTTATTAGAATTGGTGAAACAATGTTGATTCAATTAAACATAAACAATTATACTGGTTGCTCTTCTGTCCGTGTTGACCGGTCATTCTCAATTGCGAGTTGAGGTTTGGGGTGAGACCGAGAAAGTGCCCTGTTATTGGACTCCACATGAGAACTTCCACAGGTCTAGCTTATGAATTCTCCAAGAGAGCGATAAGATGCGGGACCTGGCTTTGGAATGCAGCATTCAGGTGTGTCACACCTGAAGAAGGCTCCACGGCCGAAACGTTGTGTTCTCTTTCTTCTTTTTTTTCAGCATGGAATAAACCTATTACTTGTTCCTTTGCAGCCTACGCATGCTGACGCAGCTACCCACCTGAACTATTAATGATTCTCTTTTGTTTAAGACAAAGGATTACCAAAACAGCACATAAAATATATGTACAAATTTGCTAATTTGCCCAAGATGATTTGTGTAAAACTTGTAAGGCTTTGGGGCTTAAGAAGCAACAACCCAATTTTGTGTTTAAAAAACAGGAAAACAGGGTTTTGAAGAAATTGATTTTCTAGCTTAATCACCACATGAGTCTGTAATGAAAAATGTATCGGGTATTGTCCAGAAAGAGAATCACAAAAGCTCTCCCTTGATGCTGCTTAAAAGCTTTTAAAATGGGAATTGCAATCTTGGTTGTTTTTAAACGTCATCCATTTTTGCACCTCTGTGAATAACATTACTTATCTTTTCCCATTCATCTTAGATTTCTTAGATTCAGTCTACTAGTGCAGCTGCTTTCATTTTACTCACAATTCCTATTTTATATGTATTCTTAGGAGCAATTTTAGCTCATTAGAATCCTACGCCTACCTTTGGGTGAGATAGCTGTTTCCATGACAACCACCGTGCAGCAAATGCTATAACTGACCTACTTTTAAAATACCTGATATGCGTTTTACTCGTCCCAATTTTTTTTCTTAATCAGCCACAGTAAATCTAATTCATAAAAGTCTGTTCAAGATTCTCTTTCGCAATTTAACCATATTAATAAACATATAAATACCATATAAATAACCATATTTGTATAAACAGTTAATAATAATAATAATAATAATATTATTAATTGCTTACACTTATATAGCTTTTTTTTGCACACTCCATTCAAAGCGCTTTACAGGTAATGGGGACTCCCCTCCACACCACCAATGTGAAGCCCCACCTGGATGATGCAACGCAGCCATAGTGCACCAGAACGCTCACCACACATCAGCTGTCAGTGTAGAGGAGAGCAGAGTAATGAAGCCAATTCATAGATGGGGATTATTAGGAGGCCATGACTGGTAAAGGCCAATGGGAAATTTGGCCAGGACACCGGGGTTACACCCCTACTCTTTTCACGAAACGGCCTGGGATTTTTAATGACCACAGAGAGTAAGGACCTCGGTTTTATGTCTCATCCAAACGACAGTGCCTTTTTACAGTTTAGTATCCCTGTCACTATACTGGGGCAAAAGGACCCACATGGACTGCAGGGTGAGTGCCCCCTGTTGGTCCCCACTAACACCTCTTCCAGCAGCAACCTTAGTTTTTCCCAGGAGGTCTCCCATCCAGGTACTGACCAGGCTCACACCTGCTTAGCTTCAGTGGGTTGCCAGTTGTGAGTTGCAGGGTGATATGGCTGCTAGCAATGCAATTCAACAACAAAACAAAATTATTATTATTATTATATACACAATAAGGAAAATACAATTAAATTGTGTACAATGAAAAGAAATTTAAAAAGCAAGAAGGATCAATAATAAAAATACAGACTTTGATGACATAACTGAATAAGGACTTGATCTCCATAAGATTTTTTTAAGTACTCTTAAGCTTAGATTCCAAAAGTTTTTTGTTGCAACTTCTTTAAGAAAAGTTACTTTTCAGTTACTATTTCATTTTGCAATAGTCAAACAACTGACGTCTAAGCAACTACAAAAGCAGGTGGCAAAAAACATCTCACAATTTGTAATGTTACAAATTCCCCAGAACAAAAATGTATTTAACTTGAACTTTGCTTCTCGTGAAATGTGCACCACTATTAATGAAAGAATGCTGTGCCTTTACATATAAATTACACTGGATATTTTACGAACTTAAAGCTGCACCCCACACACAAATTTGAAAACTAAAACTCTTAAGTCAACAACCCTATTGCAAAGCAATTATTATGATCTTTCCCCAAAAAAGCCCTGCCAGTTTAACTATGCGGTATCACCTACAGTAACATTACATGCTCTTGCTAACTGAAAGATCACAGCAGCTCATCAGTAGTACAGGTGGTGACAATAATGCATCTGAATTAGCGGGTGTGATGTAACACTACATTTACAGAACAATGTCTGGAATACATAAATATTTTACGATTTCTTGTTTTGTCAAACTGGAGTGCGTAATATTTTCTAGTGATCACAACCATCTTTGTATCAATAAATACTATGGTTGGTCAGGAACTGCTGACTGAAGAAATAAAAAAGTAAAACAAAATACTACCTTCCCCCACTCCACTTCCATAACTAGACAATCATTATCTATACTCACAGACATTACTGTACCTTTCACTTCTATCATCTGGGATGTCCTTGTGAAATCTTAAAAAATAAAGCTTCTCTTTGCCAACATATCATTATGAGCTACAGTGTACCTTTCATTTGCTTATATAAGCATTACTCATAAGAAAAAAACCTTTAATAGACCCAGCATTGTACTTAACTGTAGTGCACACAACATGAACACTCAGTAAGAACAAAGATTGATTACTCACTTGTACTTAAATTTAAAATATCAACTTCTGAACTTATAATAAGAGGAGAGTCCTTCTTGGATTCTTTTGGAAAATCCACCCAAGCCCCTTCTTTGAGAGTTTCTTCAAAAAAGTTGGAATTCTAGGCCTCTTTACAATTCAGTGATTAGAAAATTTGCAGACCTATGGCTCTTTTGAATTGTAAATGGCCAATGTTCAGATGACTTACATTCTCAGTACAGTTTTCAAATCTGCTTAATGCTTGTTATTTAAGAATTGTAAGTACTGTATAAAGAAAAGATTTTTCATGAACTTGTGACATTTTTAAGTGCTCACATGTGAGAGTGATACTGTACATTTTAATTGTTTTTCTTTAATACAAACAAGACTAAACATTTTCTGTGAAAACATTTTGAGGAAGCCAAAGTAAATCATAATACATAAGATACACTTTAATTATGTTTGCTTTCAAGGTTATAATATTCAGAATTTAATTTGTTTACTGCATCAGGACACTGCTCCTCAATCTGCCACAGACAATGTATGGCCAGATTAGTTCCAGAAATTAAGCATTAATAAAAATAACAGTAGCTCAGGGGCTGGAGTTGCCGGCAGTGACATGAGCTAAATCACTATTTCACTTCTTTTTGCTTTTCCTTGGAGCTTTGTAACTGGTTGTCCGGTGATCTTTTCTATCAAAATCATCGTGGCCCTCCCTGCAAGTATGGGATATATCATCAGTTTGGTACTCAGTCGTCAGCTTTAAAGTTTCTTAAAGGTTCTCTTTTCAATTTTAAGTATAATACAAGCAACACTTTACCTACTGGGTCAGTAAATTAGGAATATTTGTAGAATAAGAAAAGAAGAGATTATTTTCAAAAGCAATGTTAAACTGGCTGGAATCATGAATAAGATTTTAAAACTAGGAGTAGCAGTAAGAGAGTCAGCATTCATAGCCAAGAATTCTTAAAAAATGGACAAACCCATCAGAACAAAATGAATGAATTACCTGACAACTAATAGGGTTCGAAACTTGAAACAATGCTACAGACAAACATATTACCAATAAAGTAAAAAAAAACACACACACCTGAAACACCTTTTACAGTAGAGCTCATCATCACAAGAGCGGCAGCGAATTGTGGCATCTTCATTGCAGATACAACACCAAGGCAGCTCCTCCTCATCGCTGTCAGAAGGTGGGGCGGCAGCAGCTATCTTCTTATTTGCTCTGGACTGCGGAGCACAAGGCATCTAAAATATCAACCAGCACAATCAAACAACATCACAGCCCAGATTAAATCAAAACTTTGCCACACTCACCAAAGGTATATTCCAAGCAACTCAGTGGATGGCAGTTTTCTGACTAGTTGAAAAGCTGCTCTTTCAGCTGCTGGAAATGACTGGCTTTCACAATTGAGACGGTCTCATTTTATTACCTTCTTATGACCAGTTGGTTTTTCTGTGTTTATTGGGCCACTCTGTTCAGGAAGAATGTTGTAGCCACTGGCTTCGTCTAAGACTGCTTCCTCAGACAGCTGCAGGGAAGGGAAAGCAGAGTTTGTAGTCATGACCATCAATTTGTTATTGGTGACAGTACAGTACGTGGCGAGGAAGATCTATTCGGTTTCTTGTTAAGCAACTAGTGGTAAAGGGAATGAATTAGGGTTGACCATGCCTATTAAAAAATACTAATTCTTTGCATTTATATGCTGCTTTCCAAAGGATCCTAAAGTGCTTTACTTATAGGAGGGGACAAAGTTCATGAGACTGATACTGAAAAAGAAAAGTAATGTGAGGCTTTTGAACAACTGAGGTCGTTCAGGAGATGCATTCTTACTTGTGTGAGAAAATGAAACAGTTTCCTCCCTGTAACTGTTTAGAAGCAGAAAATTTCATTTTAATTTAGGACACATTTTAGATGCCAAAGAAAAGAAAAATCAGAACACTCCCAAAAACAGGCAAGAACACAAAAGAGGCTGCAAAAAACATCCCAAATGATTTTGCAAAGAGTTTGGCAAGCTCAGGTTTCATGCACTTATTGCCTCAAAGGGATATACAAAAAATATTGACTTCTTATAAGGGTACATTATATGAGCACTTACCAAGAAATAAAACACATTTTATTGTTTTTATTATTCATATTAATCTTATGGTCACAAATACAGATTGCTTGACTCTAAAGTACAAATAACAGTTTTCACCTTCTGGTCTGAATACTTTTAGATCACACAATATATTTTATATACTGATTTGGATATGAAGGAAAAAGAACTATAATAGAAAAACATTCATTACTTAAAAACATGCAACCTTAAAAATCTAGTATTCAAGAAATGTGCTCTGGTTCCCTCTTGTGGTCAAAGATTTCACAAGCTATTAACCTATTACATTGAAGTATGGTGATAAGAGATACAGTATTTGTATACACGTCTGTAAGACATTTACTATGTGAAAATGAACAGATGTTCTCTCCATATTATAGATATCCAGGTTACACACCTGCTTCAATATTCTCTTCAGTGACTCCTCCTCTGTCTCCTCTTCACTGTCTGGTTGACTGAAATCATTTGCTGTGACTGGGGTACAAAACAGAACATGGGGAATGATACTGTGAATACCTGAAAGACGTTTGCCAATGATTATTAAGAGGACAGTGGATGATCGTCTTGGAGCAAGAGCACAAGGATTGACCTACTCTTGTCAGGGTCCTGTCCCTTCAGGAGTGCCAGCCTCCTTGCCATCTGCAGCACCTGTTCCCGGCCCAGGTTCTCCTGCTTCAGCTCCTCCATGGCCTCTGCTAGTAGCCGGCTCTTCTCTGACTCCAGCTGCTTGGCATCTTGCCGCAGGTCATCCAGGTTCTCATCTAACGTGCTGTCTGCCTTGTTCAGGTTGTTCAAGGGACCATCTGTGCCCGGCAACAGAGAGTGTGATCATGTGAGAAAGGTAAAACTGGCAATTACATGTAATGTGTAGGCACACGAAGAATTGTTGGAGCATAATTCAGAGGCTCAGCGTGTGCAAATGGCACTAAAACTTTGTGAAGAAGTCTTGAGGTCTCTGTTATTCAAAATTCCTTCAGAGACAAGCTATCTTGATTATATACAAACAACACAATGTGCTCTTCATGTTAGTTACTCTTATGTTTACTCTTAAGTAAAGCACTTCCCATATTAAGAGCTGTACTGTATATAAAAGATATGCTAGTGTCATTTTTCTAACAAAATAGTGCCTATATAAGGGATAGGAAAGGCAGATAGAGAGAGGTATATTTAGAGATTCTTTACCTGTAACACCTTCTGAGCCTGATTCTGGTGCAAATCTGTTGTCTATTGCTACCTCTTCAGACAGCTGTGTTATCAGATCACTGGCTTGCTCACTCTGGGTCCTTGCATCTGGAGGTTGGTGGATCTGCAGAGCATTTAAATAGTCATTATCATAAATCACTAATATTCTAGATATCCAAATAAAGATGTATGGTTGCTTGTCATCTATGTAATAGACCTCAGGGTCTGTGTTATTCTATTTTTGCATGCCCTACCTTTTCCAACAAGCAAGATTAAATTTGGGCTGATGAACTGCTGTTGCTATGGTATGGACTATACTTTTACACTTTCCAGAAAGTTATGTCTATCAATAGTGAAAAAAGACAGCAGTTCTCTGACACGGTTGTTTTATTGTTTTGCATATCCATGATCATTTAAGTTGTAGGCACATTAAGTAGGCACTTAAAAAAACAATCTTTTTTTAAAAAATGGAGGATCACAGGAACAATAGGAAAAACTACCTTATTTACAGCTGGATCTTTTATTCTGGGGATATTTGCTAAACAAAGGCCCAACTTAAATACTGAGATAAAGTGATTAATCGTATTTACAAGTAACAACTTTTTATTCCACTTTCAATAAGAAATCCTTGTGAGTCTATGTTAAAAAGTATGATTTCCAAAAAATTAATAGACTTCAACAGAATACATGGAAGTATCAATTGTATATTTGCTGAAATGCTGCATTAAATTAAAACAAATAATAAATTCTGTGATTTATTAAGATATTCCTGATACTGAAGTTTCTTTCAGAGATTTTTGTTATTGAATTCTATCCTGATTTCAACAATAAAGGTGGCATGATGCACACAACAATAAAGAGAGGGTGAACATTATGCTGGACAGTGTGAGTCACAGACAGGAAAGAAACCACTCTTTCGTCCACAGTTTTAGCTCTCCCACAGTACTCACTGGTCTGGACACTTGCGATGGCGGGGTCACTCCCTGCAGAGTGGCCAGGCGGTCCTCCATCTCTGCGGCAGTGGGAATAGGACGGGCAGGGACCTTGAGAGCAGCCAGTCGGGACTCGATCTCTTTCTCCGAGGGAATTGATCCTGGATTTCAGACAATCACATACTTTATAAGGCACAGCTTGGGCAGAGCCTTACAGCCAGGGAGCTAGGAATACTGGGAGCCCTGCAAATTAAAGGCTACCTTAAAAAACAAAACACATGATATATTGCAATTTCACCATAATGAAATATACTGCAGTGTTGTCATACAACATTTTTCTTCTTTGTGGTACCAAGATGCTTCTGTAAGTTAGTGTAGCATTTACCCTTTTTATGATAGAGCTTAAATAAATAACATATTATAGGGATGCTATTTAATGCATGCATATACAACTGAAAATCTTGCAAATATGGAACACAATTCTCTTTTTTATTTTTTACATTTTTATTTGGGAATGTGAATACTTGAGGCACTCATACTTAACAAAAGCAAACAATTTTCTCTGTGGCCAAATTGTCCATCTAATTCATTTAGGACAGATCAACTTATTAGGAAACTTTAAGGGAGTGTTACATACATGAAGTTAACAAGCCTAGTTGTTCAAATCAAAATTTCCAGAAGAGAGTGGTATTTTCGAAGAGTTTCTTGAGTATGTTATTTTATTCAAGAAAAAATTATTTTATTCTAGCAACTTTCACTTAAAATACACAGAATGAAAATTTAAATCTGGCTCTCCAAAAGGCATTCCATATGACCTACATCTCAAAGAAAGTGGATCAAAAAGATTTAAAAACTAAATAAACTAACTGGGTGTGGTGTCCTCCTTGAGTCTCTCCAGTCTCTCAGCTATGGCCTGATCCTCCTTGCTCAGCCCCCTGGCAACAGGGAGTCGGGGGGCAATGCTCTTAGAACTGGGCCTAGATGCTGGACCCTGCTGGCTCTGCTTGGCTTCCAGAGCTGCCATTCGTCTGAGGATGCAGAAAAATATATTGGTTATTCTGCATTTGAGGACCATTAAAAGATCTGTACTAATCATCTTCCATATTTTTCAAATATGTTATTCAAATTTGCTCCACACAGTGCTGGATTACCTGGATTTTGAATCACAGCAGGAAACATAAACATTGGTATCCTTATATCTATCTATACATCCATTAACAAAAAGCCACTTACTTCTGATAAGGGCTGCAGCAATTATAGGGTGCTAGGAGGTACTACACCTTAGACAGGGTGCATACGTACACAAGCTCATAGGGACAATTTATAGATGCTATGTAACCCAGCCAGCATGTCTTTAGGGAGGTAAGTACAGAAATCAAGAAAAACCCACACAACTGCAGACAGATTGAGCCCAGGGCCGAAAACAAATTCAGGACCCATCCCGTACCTGAAACTACTTAATTCACCAGAACAAATAACTCTTGTCTAGATTAGTGTTCTATTCACATTGAAGATGTATCCATATAAACATATTACATTCAGTTAATTCTTGAATTATTTTACTTAAATATACTGTAAGGTGGTTGGTAATGGTTGTGTCTGGTTGAAACCATTTATAGATTTTATTTTTGAAGAATCAGCAAAAATATTTTTTGTATGTAAAAATGTTTTTAAAATACCGTAGTATACACATATACAAATTAAGCAAATACAACTTTACACAATATTTAAAACTGACTACTGCTGCTTAAACTAAGTGCACATAACTTTTATAATACTAAACATTTAACAGATCTCATGGACATTGTTCCTGTAATGATGACACTTTCTTCCTTTCAAATGGCATCAAATGCCAAAGACTTTGCTATGTAACTTCAGTAAGAAATTGTTTACTGTATCCTGTGAAGTCTGATGATGCCAAAATAAATATAACTCCTCTGAACAAATTCAAATACAGAAAAAGACCTACTATCCTAAAAGTGAAAAATGCTTTGTTTTCTGTATCCATAAAGGAACAGAAGTGGGTGGTTATGTTTAAGGTTATGTTTTTTATTTTGATTTTCCAATGGAAGGTGGAATGATTTAGTGTTGCATAAGGTCCTAGGATTCAGGAAAAAAAAAGATATTTCATCGGTACCTGCATGAACAAACTCCTGTTTTCAATTTCTACACTGTTTAAATTAATAATAAAAAACAACTGAATTTCCCTATGTATTTCACACATTTTCACACCTTTTGACACATTTTTTTATTATTCTGGAGACATCCTTCAAAAGGGGTAAAATTCTATTCAAATCAACTATTAATATATCTTCAAATTCAGAGATGAAGTAGGAGGAATTAAAAGCAACAACCCAGCATTCCAGTATACAATCACACCAAATTTTGTAACCTCATCTGTGACCAAGTTTGACATGATAATCAATTACTCACTTTTTGTAATTCTCTGGTGGAGACCACTTAGCTGCATTGTTTTGGGTTCCTCCACTGCAGTAAATGACAGTAGAGAACAATAAATAAGCATACTGATCTTTAAATGTATGTTCCACATATACATTCTGAAGCTTTAACCTCTTTTTGTTTTACTTACAAATACCTGAAGACAGACTACAGAGACAAGACATGAATTCAGCCCTTTTCTATAGGGATGATGGTAGCCTTCACTTTACAGTGTTTTAAATATTTAAGGATAATGCTTAATGAATCTGCAAGAAAATATCAGTGAACATCAATGGCCATACTGAAACAAGCTAGTGGGAAAGAAATCAATCTAGTTTTAAATGGCCTTCACTTTGTTGAAGTGTTTGAAAAATACACTCTATTGTTCTATATAATGCATAACATGAAAACTTTCAACAAGAAATTGTTGTTTTTCATGTTTGTGATTGCAACAACACTTAAACCACTGATATCTTAATCATCCCTCTACTTTGTTTATGTAGAAGCTGGGCATGAGTTTAAAGGTCACTAACAAAAAGTTTCAATTGTCACCTTGTGAGGTTTCCATGGCATTGCTTGCAGACCTTCTGTTGAGTGTTTCCACACCTTGGCACAAGACAGCTGTAACTGAGACACCCTGCGCAATAGGAGCGACCGCAGTTCTTACATGCCACCTACAAGAGAACGCGTCGAAAGCTATTAGGTGGACAGACAAAAATGAGCACTGTTCTGTGGAGAAATGGGGAATACATTTTGAATCGCTTTACATAAATCATAATTAAAAGAAGCACCTAGTTTATTTTCAACACACAAATACGATTTGATATGAGGTTTGGGGTAGAAAGTAAAATTTGTACTTTGTCAATATTAAAGATTGCTCATAAAAGACAGACCTCTTTCTTGAAGAGCGAGAATTTTGAAGCACAGCCGTAACATCTGCTGTCCATGTCGTTCATCCAGACTAGTCCCAAGTCTAGACAGAAAGGAGATGTTGCTTCTGAGAAAAGAAAGGGACGTTTTGTATAGCATTGTTGTTTTATTTTAGACGTGCTCTAAAGTTTATTCCAATTAAAAAATAATAAAATATCCATCAACCAGGTAAAGTTGTTAGCTACCGTATTACTATATTTTACCACCACACCTACCCCTCCTATTGTTGTATTAGTCAAACTGCAGCTATCCAGTTCAACTTACCATAGCAGTTACATGCTTCTCAGTATTAGACTACTAGTGTGCTGTGTTTTATGACCTTTGACGCATTACAATTGAAACGCACATAGTAATTGAGACTAAAACAATTCGGGTAAGGCAATAAAAAAAGCAAAGGAACAACACTGAAAACTGCAGACTTTTCCAGATTTCTAACCCCAACCAAGACAGGGTCAGGTTGAACTGACGCGACCACAGTCAAATACAGGAAGTTTCCGATAGCTTTCCCACTGCATCCTGGTAGATATAGTTCGAAAAGAAATGGTTATAAAACAAATATTGAAAACATAATGAAAATACGATTTTTGTTGTTTTCCGTGGTTAATATATAGGAAATCTATTAAAATTAAGCCGTATTTTCTTAAACACTTACTCATCGCATGTTTTCTGTTCTTGGTAAGAGTCCTGAATCATTAAACACCCAATGCGTTGAACTACATTTCCCAGGCTACTTAGCTACGGCGTATATATATTTTCAACATACTATTACCCTAAATATTTTTCAAGAACAGAAACACAATTTGAATACTAAAACTATAATTAGGAATCCTAATCAGTTGCGTGGTATTTTATTTAAATTCGTTTTAAAAGGGTTTCGAATGATTGGACTATTGTTATATACACGTTGGTGTGACGGCCCAATCAACTTCAGGATGTTGTTCTCTGACCCTGGCGGTTTTCATTTGAATTATTTTAAACGCAGGGAGGAGTAAGCCAGCTTGTATCTCATTGTTAAAAAAAGAAACACACTTTTCAAGTATATAGATTTAAGGTAAGTAATTTCAAATTGTTTACTCTTCCACTGCGCATTGCACAATTGTCAGTAACACTTGCTGAGTAAATGTAAGCGATTTCATGGCATTGGTTCCTAAGAAGGGAAACATTTGCTTTTGTGTTAACTCATACAGCTTTTTCATTTTAAAATGCGGTACGTGTAATAACGATCAAACACAACTAAATCTACATCAGAACTATGTATCTTATTGTGGAAAATGCGGTTTTTTTTTTGCTAGCTGTAGTTTAATGCTTGCCTGTCTTTTGCAAACTTTTTTTTAAACATGACTTGCAAAAGCAGGGCAATCAGTGAAGTAACAAGCATATTTCGCGTTGTTAGAGGATTTGTTTTCATGCTCTTGTTGCATTGTTCCAGCTGGGACACAGTTCGGTATGGCGGAGGAGTCTCCAGAATGGGAACTGTGCAAAGAGAATATCCAGCCCCTGAAACAGGGTCGGTCCATGTCCGCTCTTCTTCAAGCCCTGGCCAGCCAGGAAGGGGGCCACAGCGCTGCCATCGAGCAGGAGAAACAGTCAGTGAACTTGGCAATCTTGTGTGTTTTTTTTAATGCCTGAAGCACGTTTTTCTTGGGCTGGTTGACATAATTTTTTAATTTTGGTGCATTATCATTTAGAACGGAGGACAGATTTTTAAACGTCTATAAACTACATGGATGTTGGTTAACTTTATACTGTTCTGTATTAATGTAAAGTTACGTGTAAACCATGATTAAAATGTGCCGATGGAGTTAAAACTTCAGTAGATTTGCATATACTCATTTTAAATGGAGAATCTACTGCAGACTTATGTAATTTAACAGAACAGGCGAATCCTAGTGTAAGTATGCCCCACAAGTGGAAGAGGCTGTGATATAAAAGTGTTACACTGTTTTCAACCAATGTGAGGTTGAAAATTGTAATAATGTAAAATTGTGGCCATCACCTAATCAGAATGCTTATTTTATAAATGGTTATATGTGAATGAAAAGTCTCTGAATCTGAATAGGAAGTTACTGCTGTTAACTTCCTAAACAAGCAGTAGCTTTAGTTGAAAATAGCCTGTAGATGATAGGAGTGCAAGATATTGCATGCAAATGTGTTGCAAGGATAAGTTAACATTTCATACACATCAGTTACAGTTTGGGAATGTGTGTGACCTAGCACACTCTGCAAGGCTTGAAAGCCAAAAGGTTGCTTGCACCTTCCAGATGTAAACTGTTTTCTGCCCCCTTTTAGGGCTTTTGAGTCCGAAATCAGATTTTACGAAGGGGATGATCCGCTTGATGTGTGGGAAAGGTAGGCTGTTTTTACCGTTTCTTCAGAAATAGGAGTTCTCTACTATAAGATGAATGTGCATTATTCTCTTAAGATACCCCAGCGTTTTAAATTCTTTAAGCTTTTGATTGGTGTAGTGTTTTTAGATTTGACTTATCAATTATCTTCATACTGATCAAAATATTTTGATATCAAAGTAAGAATGCATAGTCATAAATGTTGTAACCTGCAGTTCCAGTACGTATTAGTATACCTATTGACTTACCAAACTTGTTTCAAAGTTTACTGTGACATAAGAACATTTGTTTGATCGCCTAGTTGTCCCCCCAAAAAATAGAGATTGTAAATGCTAAGAGAGAGATTGCATTAGAATAAAAATTGTATAAAGTATTTTCCAGTACTGTAGTGCTGCAAACCATAAGAATAATACAGAAAATGGTAAGACCTGGGAATATATTTTTTTTTCTTGGGGTTGAGGCATTTAATCTTGAATAAAAGCAAACTATTATGTCAAATTTCTCTTATCTTAATTTGCATTCTCAGGCGTTATGTAATGCAGCTTCTGTAAGTGTACTGAATTAAATGATAACGTTAATGTGGTTAGTGGTTAACATTGTAACAGCTGTCCAAGAAAAATACAAAAGGCCTACAGTATATTCAGTCCTACAAGTGTTATGGTTTGTTGTAAGATGAAAACAATGAAACAGGCTCTAAATATCAAAAGAGCTTTAAGTACAGAGACAAAGTACACCAAAACCAATTCACTTCAAACTTTATTATCCCTTTGGAAAAGTTCACTTTACAGGCAGTCCAGTACAATGAAGCCAGTCAAACATTACCAAGAGTAGACAGTACAATAGTGTCATAGGACATAAAGGAAAAGGTTTTTATAGACTTTTACACCTGGGGACACGGAGGTCAATTCACAATTTAGGGGGTGAGACACCATAATGCTCTTGGCCATCTTTACAACCCTATGTTTGTAAAAAATATTATTATTAATATATTATTATTTTACTTATTTTCTTCTCTGATTTTCAACCTATTTCAATTAACAGTACTGATATTTCCAAACCAGCAAGTGATACAGTATTGTTACAAATAGGGGGGGGGGGGTTACTGGGGGAAACTGGTGAAAGTCAGGAGTTGACCAAGCGGTTTAGTCAATCAACTTGTAACTTGTAAGTGATTTCTAGCAATATATCCGAGTGGCTAGTATAAGTAGAGGCATGTGAATTCTTTGTTCTCTGGCATACTTTTTTGAGAGGAGTAATAATCCAGACACACTTGATTAAACAAATATTTATTGAAATGACAAAACACAAACTACACTACACACAACATACCACACACAAGTTACTTTATGTACAGTATAAAGTACATAACACACTTGAGTTACACACAAGGCCTAACATTATGGTTACCCAGAAAACCCCAGACTACTTCTAAGCATTAATAGGTTCTCTTTGAGGGTATATGTTCTGAAAACAAAGGAACTGGTCAGTGATCTTAGGAAAAAATGCAACATCCCTCCAACCAACCTTAATTAATAGTGTGACTATAAAAAATTTTAAAGACTAAGTACTTGGGACTAGTCATAGTTAAAAAAAAAAACCTGAGATGGCACAAATCTGACACTTTTCAAAAACAAGTCGACAGTCTTTTTTGCTTAAGAAACTACTTCAAGGTAGAACTATTTGAGCACTTGTCTACAAGTCATTTATTGAAAGCATCTTAACATACTGTTACAGCTTTAGGTGACTTAGAAGTGTGTCTTAGATTTTAGATAAAGTTTGTGACATTGGGAAGAGTAAACACTTCAAACTCCAAAAGAGAGAGGATGTTTGCTGAGGTCTGGGGGTGTCCCTTGAGCAGAAAAAATTGTAAAAAATTTATCTTGGTATACCTAGGTAAGTTGTGGGTGAATGATTGCAAAGGAGCAGGACAGAAACAGACAATATAAGATCACATTATAGAGCTCTGGGAAAAATGAGAGAAAGGAGAGAGGAGTCCAGAGGAGTAGGGACTTGAAGCTTGCTCCAGGTGAGAGCCCCTACTTCTTGACCATCCAAATCAAACCTGAGTGGAATGATGTATTCGAACCTTGTGAGAGAGAGTGCGCTTTTCTATGTTTTAGGGAACTTGAGTTTTCTGGGTAAAAGATACCTCAGTTAGAAACGTCTTTCCTGCTTAGGGTGCATTTTTATGGATAGGGATATAGGCTCCCTTTTATTTTGTGGCATCCGGGGTGCAGAGAGAGATTTAACTGCAGGTTCCTTTGTATTTAGTTAGGAGGCAGCTTCTCTCTTATAAGGCCACTGTAGGCATTAAGGGTTTAAACAATTTAGTCAAATAATTTAGAATGGGCTCATGATGATTTTTAAGTCCTATAATAAGCTGACCAAGGTTGTGTCATCAGCGGACGAAATAAGATTTTTATCTGCGTTTTCTTTTACACTCGTGATTGTACAAAAAGTACAGAAGAGGGACAAGTCGCAGCCCTGTGGTGATACAATGGAACTGTAGGGAATGTGAAATATCTAGTTCCCAATTTAACTTAAGTCTAGGACCGTCTTATCAAGTTACTGTTTAAAATGAAGCTCTGTGAGAGGTTCTGTGCAATCAGCAGTATTGTATTAAAAGCAGTGGAAAAATCAGCAAATGCCCTTGCTTGGTCAAGTTGTTGATAGACCAAATCTAACAATGTGAGCATTGCTTTGTCTGCTTACCTCTGTAAGCAACTGCAGGGGGTCAGTAAGGTCCTGTGTTCTTTGTGATGTGATGTCAGAGAAGACAAATGCATGAGAAAAGACAATTTGAGATTGACTTCAGCATTATACTTTAAGTAAAAGTTGCCAGATTCTTATTATGAAAAAATAGGATTACTGGAATGTTACGTGAAAAACTGACGTCACATTTCTGGAAGTAATATATAAGGCAGAATTTTTCAGTTACCTGCTATGAGCTCTTTACTGTAAGTATGAGCAGAAATGTATTTGTGCAGTGACAGTTTCCCCTCCCATCTATAGTGGGATGAAAGTTCTAAGCTAAAATGACCTCTTTTCCAGGCTAACGATCATCTAACTAGACGTTGTTGCAGGTTCTGAAGAGAAACAAGTATAGACCACCTGTAGCTACTGTGCAGTGAATGATGAGCTTTGTGCTACAAGCAAAAAATGGAAATGTTAGAAATCATTTTATGCTGGCGCATTACCTGTACTGTACGTTTTCTTCCTAGATATATAAAATGGACACAGCAGATGTACCCCCAAGGAGGAAAAGCAAGTAACTTTTCCATCTTGCTAGAGAGGGCTGTCATGCGGTTCAAAGACGAGAAGAAATACTACAATGATGTCCGTTATGTTAACCTCTGGATTAAATTTGTGAGTGGTCGACTGCTATCTTCAAATTATGTTTTGAGAAGTGTGGTGATTAGGTTTGTAAACCTTTCTTTTTCTTTTTTTAAAGGCTGGAATTTGCGATGAGCCTCTCGATCTGTATAGCTACATGCATGCCCAGGGCATTGGGATAATGACAGCTGTGTTCTACATATCTTGGTCTGAGGAGTATGAGAAGCATGGCAATTTAAAAAGAGCAGAAGCTGTCTACCAGGATGGTCTGAGATGCCGGGCTGAACCTTTCGATAAGTTGCAGTACCATCACAAGTACTTTTTTTTTATTTACAATAGATTTTTCCTCTTTTGTTTTTTAAACATGTTTGCCATTTGGCTATATTTAGGGTCTAATATACAATAATGAATGCGTTCCCTCTTTTTTTGTATGTGAGGCATTATATGTGAGGTTGCATAAGGTTGGTTACAACAAAAAATTGAATTAAATAAGATGACAGATTAGATGATCAGTACAAATGCACAAAAGTACAAAGGGTGACAATTGAGTTGACATGTCCATTGGAAGAATTCTAGTTTGTGCACATTTTAAAAGCTTTGTTAAGGGGCTTCTGTCAGTCAAACCCTTGCTTGAAGTGCAGGTTGAGCTCAATGGAGCTCTATTGGAGGTTTTAGCCTACATCATATTACAAGTTGACTGTGTCAGTCCATATTTGGCTGAGTACTGGTAGGATAGGATTTGGGATTATTTAGAGCAGGGGTCTCTGTTTTTCAGTACATAGCATTCCTATAATTTGCCAGTCACCTGCAAGCCTGGTGCCTTCTCTGCTGTCAGCTACTGTAGAATTTACAGCCAATGCCTTTTCAGACATGTATAGAAGCTGTCGCTAGTGCACAAGGTTTAAAAAAAGCAAATGTTGATTGCAATTTGGAGTGGTATTTAATTGGCAATTCCCAACTACTTAGGGGATGAATCATCCTTACAATGCTGAATTATTTTAAGACATTTTAGGGATTACAATATGCACTTTTTTTTTGCCAAGTCTGATGTTGAACATTGTACTGCTTTACTGGTCTGGTACTTACTGACCCTCTCTTTCCAGGAACTTCAATTCACGTGTGATTCATAAGGTTGTAGCAGACATGGCCAATGGGGAAGAGGAAGCAGAAAGCCCTGAGCCCGCACAGCCTCAGAGGACTTCGCTGGCAGATCTCAAGCCCAGAGGGCACAAAAAGGCAATTGTACCTGTGGAGCGGATAGGGGCTGCTGCCAGCTGTAAGCCCATGGTTCCCTCTTTGTTTTTGCATGTTTTATCTTTAAAATGTTACAACCTTAATTTAAAAACAGATTACACGAAATTGGTGTTTTTCTTCTTATTCATTTCTTTCTGGAGCTTATCATGTCTTTTGCATTTGCTTCTTTCTGGTAGATCGTGGTGGGGGACTGAATTTGCAGGCACCTACCTTAAAATCTGTCCAGCAGAACCACCGATTAACAGTGTTTGATGAAAATCAGGCGGGAATTGTTGAATCCTCCAATTTCAAGCCGGAACCCTGGCTCGCCCCACCAGAAGCCAGAGCCAAAGAGAATGACCCCAAGCCAGAAAAATGGAATGGTGTCAAGGTATGCAACAAGAGACGCCCCCGTGCAATCTTGGGTTTAGAAGTGTTTGTACTCCTTTTGTGTGAGCTCCCTGGCTAAAATATTAAAAAAGCCTCAGCAAATAATTCAGTGGTTGGAACTGGATGTGTATTCTACAACATCCAGTTTTTGCAGCTCAGTCCCATCCCATTTGTTTAGTAGTACCTTTGCCTTCCGGTTGAGTTTGTGGTCGCACTGTTTGGTAATGGAAGGAATGTTCCACTTGTCAAACTGGTTTTCGGTAGGAGGGGGATCTGAGGATTGTTCTTGCCAAGAAAGGTGATGGAGGCCTGCTCTCAAGTCAGCCATAGATTGCCTCCCAAAAGCCTTTGATCAAGTTTTCCTTGCATTTGTGGGTATTGTCAAAACTGTCAGATTTCAAACTCAAAGGCACTTGAGATTTTAAAGCCCATTCTGATATGCAAACAGGATACACCAAGAAAGTCTTTGTTTTGAAATGCAATTACTACAGCAGTAGTTGGGATCTATTCTTAAAGCCATTTAAAACCTTGGCAATAGTCAGGCTTGGAGGTATTTGAAATGAGTCTTGTGCAATTTCCAATTCCACAGAAAAAGTCTGTGTCCAGTTACAGTACTGAGGTTCCGCCTTGCAAGCCAAACTTCCAGCCATTTGTGGAGGAGTCTGATCAGCTGCCAGCTGTGTAAGTACTACAGTGTGATATGACAGTTTGGATGTACTCCGCTTGGTGGTTATTCATGGTTCAGAAATAGGTATAAGCAGTCAGTCTCCTTTCAAGTGTCAATTTTCTTTTAATAAATAAACTAGACATTTTAAATATATTAATCATGTAACTATACAGGGTGGCAAGGTAGCACAATCATTACCATTGCTACCTTGCAGCACTGGCTTTGTATTCCTGGGGTGGTATCTGCAAGGAGTTTGAAATATAGCTTAAGTATCAGGTTAATAAGTCTGCCCAAGCATTTCTGGGATTTTTCAATAACTAACCCATTTTTTTATGTAAGGTGAGCTTATTATGAGTAATAACCCCACAGGGACGTTTCAAAATTGTTTGACAGAAGTTAAATCTCAAGTGAATAGAAATGATCAATTGTTTCTTCAAAAAACAACAGTTGTTGAATAAATGCTTTACTTTTTATAATTGAGCCACCTTAGCTAGTTGTAAATATATTAATAGCTAATAAATTTAACTAAAAACAAGTTGCAGCTAGCTGTTAACTATTTTTTCCCCATCATGTTTTCTATTGCATGGTCATAAACCTAATGAGTGAGTTCTGTGTTTTTGTGCAGAACACCTTGCAAGATTGACCCATCGGTGAACAATGTGCTCTCGGCCAGAAAGCCAGCGAAAGAGGAGACCCCACTACAGAGACTACAGGTCCAGCAGCCTGGTGATGGCGAGAAGAAGGAGCAGAGTACATACTGCAAAGAGTTGCTCTATAGCGGAGCCACTGAATTCTGCTTTGAGGAGCTACGTGCTGAACGCTACAGGATAAAGAAAGCCAAAGAAATGGAAGGTAAGACAGTAGGGAATTTGGCAAGCTCACCTTGCCTACTGTGCCTACCTCCGAAGTTGGATATTTCTTTATTCACCAAAGGCTTATGTATGATGTACTCAAACTTTGTTTCAGGAAACTTCCCTCAAGAACAAGCAGTTAAAAGAATGGAAGTTTTTCTCTAAATTTAACAGTGCATTGGATTATTCGTTCTTCTTCCACATTTACAGGGGGAAAAAAATCCACATTTGTATGTACACCCATCTCTCAGTTATAGCAAGTAGCCATATCACTCTGCAACTCACAACTGGCAACCCACTGAAGCTAAGCAGGTGTGAGCCTGGTCAGTACCTGGATGGGAGACCTCCTTGGAAAACCTAAGGTTGCTGCTGGAAGAGGTGTTAGTGGGGCCAGCAGAGGGGCGCTCACCCTGCGGTCCATGTGGGTCCTAATTCCCAAGTATAGTGACAGGGACACTATACTGTAAACAGGCGCTGTCCTTAGGATGAGAAATGTCAAACTGAGGTCCTGACTCTCTTTGGTCATTAAAAATCCCAGGGTGTTTCTCGAAAAGAGTAGGGGTGTAACCCTGGCATCCTGGCCAAATTTTCCATTGGCTCTTACCAATCAGAGCCTCCTTATAATCCCCATCAATGAATTGGCTTCATTACTCTGCTCTCATCCCCACTGATAGCTGATGTGTGGTGAGCATTCTGGCGCACTATGGCTTCCATCGCATCATCCAGGTGGGGCTGCACATTGGTGGTGGTGGAGGGGAGTCCCCATTACCTGTAAAGTGCTTTGAGTGGAGTTTCCAGAAAAGTGCTATATAAGTAAAGGATGATAATAATAATAATAAGTAATTGAAATAAAGTAATGTGATCTTCAAAATAATTTGAAGATCACATCATTCACCCAATATGTCTTATTTCTACATTAACAAAACACTAAATAGCCAAAATAAGAACACTATTGACTGTTTATCGTTGCCCTACTTGCCATAGTACAGTAGATAAGATAAATGTGATATACAAATGAACTCGGACGCACTGAGAAACTGTGTTGTCGGAGGTCACTATGGGGTTGGTGCCTTCATTGTAGCAAAAATGTCTTTGTGACTCTGAAAAAAGGCATAAAAATGCATGTTTTGTTACAGTGAAAATGGATAAACTGGGTGTTTGTAAATCGAGGTATATGAGTATTCTATTCTGTCTTTAATACAGGCATGTTTATTATAGAGCGCGTCTCTTCTTCACTTCATTTTGATTTGAGCCAGTAATGTTTTTTCCACACTTCAATCATAACAGGAGTATATCTGTGTACAGGAATTTAAAAATCTCCCATTGTAGTACTTCTGTATATACTGTATGCTTGGTTTCGTGTTTTAGTGTTGAAAGCACATAGCATTGACAGTCATTGTCACACTGCAAACATTGAAATGCAAAGGAAATTCCTTTTCTAAAGAGAAACCTCTAAATGTCTGGGTTGGCTTCGATTGTGCTTGATATTTCTCTCCATTTATAATCTTTCCCCTAAATAGCCCAAGTAGCTGAAATGGCCCAGGTTTTTTTTTATAATTTCATTTCCTTTTAATGTAAACATTTTTTTATTTAAGAACCATGAAAAGTAGGAGGAAAGAAAATAGTGTTTTGGCTGTGGAGCCCTTGTTAGCTTGCAAGCTGACACAGCTCCCCACTCAAATTTCTTTTATGCTTTTATGTCTGTGTGTAAATATCAATATTTTCTTCTAACATTTTAGAGGAAGTTGCTAAGCTGGCTAGGAGAAAAGAGGAACTAAGAAGAGAAATTGAGGAAAAGGAAAGACTGCTTCAGGAAGCGAATGTGAACAGCCTGTCTTGTTTTCCTAAGCAGGTGAGGAAATGTGACCTTAATTGGCAAATTTATCATGTAGGACTTTTTTTACCTTCATATTGATATCTTATGTTTTGTATTCTATGCTATTGTGTAGATGAGTTTTGAACTTTTGTTTTGAGTTTTGAGATACCAACTGTATATGAATTTGTAACTTTACCATGTACTGCACATCACCCTCAAATAGTACCACTGGTAACCTTTATACATCAGCAGTTACAAAATTAACATTAAAACAAGAGTGAACTATTTATACGCTGATTTTAAGAAACTTTTTTCATAGGTCCCACAAGACCACCTTCAAGTTCCAGAAATTAAGTTTGATTCGGTGTCTCTGGACCAGTCAAGAGCACCTGTGGACTCTCTCGAGGGATCAAACACAAAGTTCACAATTTACGATGAATCGGCACTAGGTGCCTATCCTCCACCAAAGTAAGACTTCAGTGTGATCTTGAATTTGTTTTAAAACAGTTTGGGGGTTGGGGGGGAGTGTGATAAAAATAAAGCAGTTTAGAACACTTGATGCAAAGAATATGTCCTTAGCTAGTTGATCCCTTTAGCAATGTAATGCAAATAGACTAAATCAGAAGTTAATCACTGTTTACATAAGAAAAATCAATCAGTTTAGTTTATGATCAATAATATACCAGATTTTTGATGAGCAGCATTTACATATTGACAGATATGTCGTGTTTTGACATTAATGATCTTGGCTGAGAATTTGTCTTAAACTGTAGTGGGTTTATTTTATGATAAAGGAGTGGGTTATTTATTTCATGTTATAGGATCTTCATCTTAATTTGTTATAACTGAGAATTGTCTTTCTCTTTTTCTAGAGACCAGTGCATCCCAAGCCCTGTTGACCTCATAGGTGTGTTTTCAGGTCATATTTTTGTTTGTAAGATGCCTTCCTCTTGTAAGAACAGATACTACTAATTATCCAATACAACATCTGTGGATTGCATAATCCTGCAGAGCCATTCCTCATTTGACATGTTGTGAGCTCCACAGTGCCTGACAGGAGACTTAGGGGTATGTCCCTCAGTGAAGCCACTACAAGCTTGCTGGTTCTGGGCATATCACAAAGGATGTATGCTGGTAATCTAAGAGATTTGATTGACTCAATTCTACCTTGGCGGTACTCTGCCAGTTGTGTGCCTTAATAAACAGAACATCAATTTACAATTGATTAGGGACACAATCCAGGCTCTATCGATTCTCCACCAAACTCAGTCTGTGCTCCAAACAAACAACTATTTTTTTAACCACTTGGATGCTCCACAGGGTAGATTTTGATTATGAATAAAAATATTGAAGAAGAAGTGTGGGAAGGAACCTCCTTTTATGACTCTATATACCTCTTAGCTTTTTGAGATGTTCTTGGATTTGGATTCTGGCTAACAGATTTAACACTTCATTTATGCTTTTTTCTGTGGCTAAGAAACGTCTATTTTTATTTCAGATGATGTTTTCACAAGTCCGTCAGTGAAAGATGATCTTCAATTTGAGGCAATGTTTCTGAAGTCTGGTAAGTTTTATTAAGATTTCATACCATAATAGTGCCATATCACTTTTATATTGTTGCATTCATCAGTGGAAATTAATATAACTTAGGTTGGAAGACCATCTTTAATTTTGGAATAGTATGTATGTTTATTGGGGGTTCAAGTTAGTTACAAAACAAATTTTAGCACCTTACTATATTTAAAATATCAAAAGAACGAAAATGCTCTTTGCTCTCTATCCAGCACATCAAAAATTGTGTTTTTGTTTATGAGGCATTTTTGTGTTTTATTAATTATAGAAAAATCATTTTTCATATGTAAGGAGTTACATCTGTTTTATTAATAATTACAATGTGACCTTATGAACATAATTTTGCTGTAATTAATATGAAAATAATTTCCCCAAACACACACTGTCCATTATTGTTTCTGATGTGACATTGCTGAATGTTAAGATTGAGATATGCTGATTTGTATTTAATTTGTAGGTAATGATGGATCAAGGCTGGAAAATGTACCTGTCGACAAACCCCTCTCAGAGTTTCTTCCTTTCACTATTCTCGAAGAGAAACCAATCAGTGAAAGTCTTCAGAAACCGTATGTACTTTACGTGTATTTTACTAGCCTCTATTTCAGGTTTAAAGCATGGTTTTACAAGGCACGGTTTTTCTTTGTTTCAGGGTTTGTCCTTTGATTTAGTAACTTCTTGAAAAGACTGAAATGAGCACATAAAACTTATATAATGTCCACTGTTATCATGGGCAGGCAGAAGTATACACTATATGTGCAAATAACTAGTGAATAATGATTTTAATGAGTGAAATTATTAATCACCTGGGCTGTACCTGATAAATTGTGGTCTCTTTGTAATGTTTCTAAGTATATTTGGTACATCACCTACAGCTTGTCTCATGAAAAGTTTTACATTATTTGTAATGGTGAAACTATCTTTTGCATTGGATTTTTTTAAATTTCACGGAAGCACATTAAACATACTGAAACTTTAATTCATGCTGGATCCTAATTTTAGAATTAATACACGTTTTGTTTGATGTCTGACCGTCACTGTTACATTATGATCTCGAATCATGACTTTCTTCTGATTTCTAGAGCTCCTGTGAATGCTTCGAAACCTACTGTTCGCAAGCCGTTGGCTGCAATACTGAAACCACTGGGGAATCCTCCACCAAAAGAAGCTGCAGATGATTGTGTAAAACTCTTTTCCTATCTAAATTGGAGTTCGATATATTATTTGAAAGGAATGGGCATTGATGTATAAAGTTTTCTTCTATTTTTAAGCCCATATAGTTGTCACTGGGAAGAGTTAAGGATACAAAGATATTAATGTTTGCATTTCAGCCTCAGTATTTTAATATTTTACAGAACCTAGTACTTTTGTTTCCCAGTCATATTTTTCCTTAATTTCTTGTCTGAGGCCATGTGAGATTACATCAAATGGAAGAAGTCATTCTGAGGTCTAAAGCTTTTGAAGGGTATGCTTCTTTTTCAGGATGAATTGGAAGGAATTGAGCCTTTGAATGAAGACGCTATAGTTGACAGCTACAGGAATAAAACCCTCTGCCCTGTGCCTGATGACACCTGTGACTTTGTGAGAGCAGCACATCTGGCGTCCACTCCTTTCAGTGGAGGTCTGGGCCAGAGGACCAGCTCAGACTCCGAGAACACTCTGAGCAAGGATCTGTCCAATGTTAACAGTGATACCCCAAAATCTGTAATAACAGCTGTGAAAGATCCTGCTTTTGAGGAACCCTTGATGGTAAATAAGCTTAGGTAAGACAAAATACCTTTTAGAATATAAGAGGTCTGATGGAATTTGTAATTTGTAATTTTCAGTGACTTGCTTAGAACACTGTGCTTCAGTGTACCAGTATGGGCTTTTAAGATGAAGTTCAATCCCATAGGTGATGGCAAGAAAAATGGTTTTGGCTAATGCAATAATAATGATTGAATAATATGCAATAACTCCTTTGGCGGCTTTCAAGTGGAAGTTTATTTTAGAATAGGCAGTCGGCACCTTTTGGGGAATCTTTGCGAAGATCAGTCATCCAACAGTTTACATATGACAGACAATTACAATAGTAATTGAAGCAAGTGAAAGCTCTGGTAATGATATCTTAAGGGAGTCTGCCGAACAGACGTTGATCAAGGAAAGTTGGCTGAGCTCTATTTTTACCATTTCGGCAGGGTCCTACATATATAGATTTCAGGAAATAAAATTTAGGGAAATGGGTAGAAAAGCATGACCTAGATTCAGAGCAGCCTAAATATCGGAACAAATTCTATGGTTATAAGCAATACAATTTGTGTTAAGAACAGACAAGATGAAATTTAGATTTCTTCCTGTCAGGATGCAATAAAGATGGGTGAATAGCTGGTTTCCTAGGTTACCATCAAGGCCTTAGGACTCCTCATTTAGCTAAGTGGTGTGGAATAGAAGTGCAGATATGAACACAGCTGTAAGTCCTTATTGTTACTATAGAATTTGTGTTTCATAGTTGTATGAGATTGTAAATGTTTTGTAAGAATTTTTACCAAGAAATCAACATAGAGATTTACCATACAAAATCTAACAAGTGCGTAGAATGTTAATGAATGATGAAACAAATAATTGAGTCATTTGTATCTGTTGGTCTTGGGCAATCACATTATTTCTGAAGGAATTACTTGCATTTTTTAATGCTCATAACTATTGCACACATCAAACACAACACACATTTTTAGGACTACTTTTTATCTGTAACTGTACTGTATATTTTCTTATTTTTACAATGGCTGACCATATGCAGCAAAAGTGTAGTAGTTTTATTGTTTAAAATAAAGTAGTGTCTTGGGCTCTGGACTTTCAGTGTAACTGAAAGGTTGCAGGTTCAAGCCATTCAGATTAACTACAGCAGAAAGCCCAGCTGTATAAATGGTTACAAAACTAAATCATCATAGAGATTATATGGACATTTGGTAAAGGTGTTAGCCAAATAATTCTTCCTTCCATTTTTGTGGGATACCAGTCGCTTGCAGGACATATGCTCCAAGACACAAGGATGATTAACCTAGCCAACATGTCTTTGGAAGGTGGGTGGAAATGGGACCACCTGGTGAATGCCCGTGCTGACATGGGGGCATCATGCCAATGCCACATGGCAGGCTCCCCACTCCAGAATTATACCCAGGACCCACCATTACCTCCAAGAAGAACTTTATTTTAGTCGTTGGTGTACTGGATGAGATACTGTATGACAACTGGTGGATGTAATTAAATGTTGGACAGAAGTATAGTGTGTGCTACAAAACCATTTTTCTCCTGAACAATGTCTCCCATTTTGTCAGGTTTTTGTTTTGTCTGCCCCTTAATAATTCTGCCTTGTTCCCCTGTAGTCCTATCCCGGAAGCCAGTCTGGAAGACACCCGCTCTACAGCTTCCTCAGCATCCTCCACTTCCTCCTCTATTGGAGGTCAGTCCGGCATGAAAGACATGAGCCTTCCACGCAAATGGGAACTGAGTCAGTCACTGTGTGTGAACACGGTTACTGAGCAAGAAGATAGCCCACAAACTGCAGGTAAGCACTAGCAAGCACCCAGGTGAGAATCTGTAAGCTAACATGGTTATAAATGAGTTCAAGTAGGTAGCTGCATCCGCATCCATGGGCTGCAAAGGAGCAAGTTAAGGTTAATTCCTTGCTGAAAAGAGAGGAAAAGATTAACTACTTGTCTGGTGTGTAGTGTCAATTTGAATAGAATTTATTGAATGCGTGTAGAGCCAATTTGAAAGCAATGTGCAATTGATTATTTATTAAATATGCAATTCCAATATAGTTATATTTGTAACATGAACACTATAATGAAAACTAGTGTATTGAAATATGGACGTTCCTGTTGATGATCTCTACCTTAAGGCAAGTCTTAAATGTCAGCTCGATTTGATCAGGAAATTATTTTCATCATTAGTCTGAGATGGCTAGCTGTAATATGCATAGTTAAAGGTATTGTTAAATGATAAGCTCTCTTGGGGTTGACTGACTTGAGTACTAATGCCAAATGGCTTTTAATAGCCTAGTTAATGTGAGTAATCAGATGTATTTACAACAGGTCTGGTGATTTGCACAAGTGTTTTTGGAATTTGGTTGCAGATCTCAAGTCTTTTGTATTTTTGGTTCATAATTTGAGATTCCTTTTGTTTCCTCTAAAGGCTCATATGCAGTTTTTTTGGTGCTCTCTGCACAACCCTGCCATTAATCGGTATAACTGGGATGTGTGATATGATTATGTAACGGAAATAGCAGGCATGTGCACATTGAAGTACTAAAGGTTATGCATGTGTTTATGCCAAGTCACACACCCATATAAATCGTGAGGACTTGAGTGGATGAATTATCCCAGCTGTAAAATATGCTGTTTGTATTTAGAATTCTTGTTTCTACCATTTTTGTAGTCGCAATACATTTAGATAGAATTGTTAATTTAGATGTATGTGTAATGTAGCTCTATTGTGTTTGAAACAGCATGAGTTTTTACAATTTAAATGTCGATTTTGGGGGGTTTAAAGTTTTGTTAAAAATAATCTTTGACTCGGCTGGTGGCACAGTGCTATTTGGTGTTGTTACTTTTTTCAGTTATGTATTTTTTTTCTAATGGATTCTTATGTTTTTTTTGCCTTTTAGGACATTATAAAAATTGATTCAATCCACAAAGTATGAGATAACTTTACCAGTATTGACAATCCACACTCGTTTGGGATTTCACAGAATCTTAACTTTTTATTAGTATTTTATCTCTTTTTCCACTGTCTTAGACTGATGCTAAGCATACAGATTATAGACATTTTGCAAATACCCATTAGAAGAATGGTAGTAATGTAGTTACTGCATTATCATGTAAATCTGTATATTTGTAACAATCAATATTCAGTATTAATAAAGCATAGAAGTGCTTTATATGCTATTTGGTCTGTTTCTACAGGAACTGTGATGGAGAACCCTGTGGGCTTGCATGTCAGAAAACAGCTGTTGGAGAAATTTACTCTGGGGAGTATTCCAAACCTTCACATGGAGCTGGGGTCTTTGCCTAAACTAGAGGAGTATTGTGTATTGCCCCTAGGTAACTGTTTATTTTATACACTTACCTGAATATAAAGTATAACAAATAATGTTTTCTTAGTTGTCTCATGTCAGACACTATTTATACTTGCTGAAATTAAGAAACCATTTGTACAACACTTACTGTATGGATGTTTTATGCTTGTTGTGTGAATGCACTTACATAGGATAAATGCCACATCTTCAATATTCCTTCGGAGTGCGAAGATCAGTGATAAATTACTGAGCACTAAATCTATTTATAGAATGTGCCATTTCAGAAACTAGCTCTTCATTATCAATGCCAAGTACATTATAAAAACATGTAAAAACTGGGTATGCTGCCTACTATTTCTGAAAAATATTTTTGTGTGCATACCTGTTCAGTCTATCAGTTTTATAGGACAACCTTTTGTAATGTTCTTCAACTTAAAGCATATTGTACAAGCAGAGTACAGTGAGAGCAAGGAAAGGAATGCAAGAGATACTAAATTATATTTTACAATTACTGCAACTCCATAAGCTACTGGAAAGGATTAAATTCTTTCTTAATTGTGACATTCATAAAACCATGTACATTTTCTTTAAAGGCGATGACACTTATGAAATCAAACGGGAGATGGTTTGCCATGAAAACTATAAAATGTTTTCTGGAAGCAGCTGTTTGGATGATGATGATGATAAAGTCATTATAGTCAAGGTAAGACCTTTAAATTGTTAAAATAATTTTTAATTGCCTGTTCCCAGCTGGGCTATATTTGCTGTGATTTTGTTTGTTTCTTAGGCAAGAAAAGGTAGAGGAGAAATAGAAGCTACAGTGAGATTTTTGAGAAAACATCAAATTCAATATAATACGATCCACTCATTGTTAAATACCGATGCTCTAAGATGGCTGCCTTAATAAATGAAGTGTTAATTCCATTCTTTGGCCATGTTTATGCAGCTGGCCTTGAGGCAATAAACACTTAAACAAAGCCCTTGTATCCTTCATTTAGAATGGAGCAGTTTTCTTTGGAACCTCCTTGAATAATATCCTCTCCTCCTTCCGAACAAAAAAAACCCATTTATTACCACTGTACTCAATGGAGACTGCTCAGGAAAGTTCAAACCCACTCCTGTAGCATTAAAAGACATGAAATGCTTAATACTGAAGCAATATCGTAACTCATGTCGGAAAGATTTATACGTCTCGGAATCTAGAGGTGATTATAGTAATTTTATTTTCCTGCAGGTTGACTTCCAGCCTGTGCCCTGGGATTTCTACATTAACATGCAGTTGAAGAAACGCCTAGGTGCAGATTTCCCAAGATATTTCAATGACCTGTGCAGCTGTTATATGTATGAGGAAGGCTGTGTGACATTGAATGAGGGAGTGTACTCAAGAACTCTGCTGGTGAATATTGAAATGAACCTACACAATGAATACAAAAATATTGGCAATCATTTAAACCACACAAAGCAATATAGATAACAGATTCAAAACAATTGTTTTTTCTAAAATCTGATGTGCTGTTTGACTTCAAATAGTCTTGAAGATTTTCGTTGCAAAATGATCTCTTCTTCACTTTGAACATGAAGAACCTTAGCATTTACATAATAAGCAGTTCTGTTATTTCAAAAAATGAATACATTTTACATTCTTTAGGGTTCTGACTGTTTCTTTTAATGACAGGATGTTTTGGAAACAACTACGCTTTGCCAAAATGTGGCTGCTTTTATAACGGTGAATTTGCTGGAGTTAATTGAACAAATGCACAGTTGCCATTTGGTGCATGGAAATGTCAGACCTGATACCTTACTCCTGGAAAGCAGGTATGCTGAATGGCTATGGTTGATTTTGTAAATCTCAGCCTTACTAATCCTGTTATGAACATTACAGAATGATGCTGCCATACAGTATGTCAAAAACAAGTTTCTGGGCTATTTCTTCAACTATTACTGAGAGCTAGCACTGTGTGATAATTGACTTGAATTTGATTTTAATGCATTCACTTCACAAACTGTATACCTTTTTAAATTTGTAATTAGCAGTGGAACTTTAAATTAATTTTCAATGCTGCTTCAGTAATTGTCAAGCAATGATAACCATGGATGGGATCATTAGTCTAAATGAAATTATTCGTTCTTGTTCTTTGTGTGTAGATTCCTTGCTTTGTGAGTATTGTGTAGTATATTTCTAATCTTTTGAAAACAATTCAGTTTTCTGGCAGAAGGCGGCACTCCCCTGAAGGTGGTAGATTTTACGCACTGCTTGGATTTGGATTTGCAGCCTGAAGTGACATCGGTCCGCGGGCTTCAGAACGCTCAACCCTTCCTGAAGCAAGGCCTGTTATCAGAAACCTCTTCTCCTTATCAGGTACAAGCAGGGCTAATTATAAACTACATATGGGTTTTAAAAACTTTACTGTTGAGAAAATTAGTGACCTGCAATGAAAAAAGTACCAGGTGGTTTTAGCTTGTAACAGTCCATGCTATGGTTGGAAAATATGATTGTGAAATGTGACATCATTTGTTTTTGTTTTTGATATTGTTTAAACTTGGTGTGAGTAACAAAACAGATATACTTTTTAAGAAGTACCAGCACAAGTTTCTAAAATGTACTGGAATGAGGTTTTGATTTTTAAGAACTAGAAAAATGAATGGCTTTAAAAGGTAAACAAAGTAATGCATCCTTTTAAAGCATTTCAGAAAATAAAAAGGAGACAGTATTTTGACAAAATTGTACCTTGGCAATGGACTACAGGATTATGAGTAGTAAACTGCCACAGTATTTCATGTATTTCACTGAAACGTTTGTTACATAAAGGCATTAACAGCAACTACAGTAGCTCTAATCTTTGTCAGATACTTCATAACAGAATCCAGTCTGTTTTTCTATTGCATCTTGGGATTGATCATTGAAACTTCTGTTTAACAATTTTCTAAATTAAAAATGAAGAGGGGCATCTTTTTATCCATTTTTATCCTTTTGATCAACCTGTGTGCTATTTATTTTAAGTAAAATGTGAATATACCCTGACAAAAGATTACTTTTAAGCTTGTATTCATTATCAGCTGAGCACAGCTTAACTGCTTCTTTGTTTTTTTTTATACACAGCTAGACCTTTTAGGAATTGCAGATACCGTGCATATGATGCTGGAAGGAAAAAACATGCAGGTCATCAAAGAAAACTCTGAATGGAAACTTGTCAAAGAGTCAGACGTCTCTTCTGGGAAGGAGAACGTGTAAGTTATCATTCATTCTATAGTAACCTCAAGAGCATTGGCTTTTAACCTTTTTTTCCTCTTTTGTTCACCATCTTCCTTCTGTCTTATGGTGTCAGCTCCTTTGAAATCAATGCCTTTTTTTTTAAAAGGATTATAATTGTTACAGTTAAAATTAATGATAAGATCCTAAATGTCTTGTTTTAACTGGAAGCTAAGAATAGTTTCAGATGAGAGTATTTTTCTCATTTGTTTCATAGGACAGTATTGTTCTAAGAATTCCTTCTATTGCTTTCTCAAAACCAGGTTCAAGAACTTCAGTGCATCAAGATGTCGATCAGTCACTGAATTCAGTCTATAGTTTGTACTAATACAACAAGCAAGTTATTTTAAACATGTCTTGTTTAGACTTTGAGTGTTCCAGAACTTCCCATGTTACAGTGCTGTATTGACTGATAGACTGAAAACAATACTTTTTTTTCTAATCGCATATAAAGCTTAGAAGAGGTCTTTGCAACTCTTATCAATTTCTGTTCCCTGACTTTGCAAAATTGCATCTTCATAAATTCTTAAAGAAATTTTATTTTAGTATCTGACTTTGTGCTTGCCTGATATCAAGTAATACTAATGCTCATTACAGAAAAGAGAATCAAACATCCACCTTGCTACAAGTGATTCTTGCTTAAAGCAATTTGGAGGCAAGAAACTTTACAAGTATTTTCACTCAGCCTTACTACAGGTGTCAAAAGTCAACCTGACTTTTGAGGTCTTTGAGATGCATTTCCAAAGCTTGCTTACTTTATCTCTAAGTGCCTTGCTATAGTAATTTAGAGCTTCTTGATCTTAAAGGCCCACACATGTAAATCTGAACTGCAAGCAGGCATGTACTGCAAAATAAAATGCAAAGCAACAGCTTTTTTTTCCTTTTTTGTGCAAGCAACAAAATTAATATATTGATAAAACATGCACAGCTGCTTCCAGTACTGATTACTAAAATCTTTAGGTTTGAGGTTATGGAAGCCTGCTGTTTGCATACTCGTAAATGATCACTTTTAAACTGACACATAACGAAAAGGCTAAATATAAATATTAATTCATATATACAGCGGATTTAAATATTATGCACAAATCATTAATTTGTCTTTTTTTTACCTGAAGAAATTTGTGTTTGTGCTCAGTTATACAGCTGGGCATTTTATCAAAGCAGAAGAGTATGTGACCGCACTGCCCCACCCAGGCTTTGAGCACATATCTTTCAGTTTACAATTCCAGAGACCGAACTACTATTCCACAGCTGTCGAATTGTGACATACAGTGCCGTCCACAATACAGCAATCATTAATTTTTATGTTTGTGTTAATTAGTAACCCTTTGGTTGAAAACCCCTGCACTAGGGGATAACGTTAAGAATGATAACTTATGGATATTACAAACAGGAAGAAGTAATTTGATCTGACTTGCTTGTTTGGTTGCTAGTAACTTCAGATAATGATCAGATAATTCTATAACTTAAAAGATTTTATGAAGTCAGGATCATACAAGTGTGACCTTCCCTACAAATTAAGAATAGTCTTGTTGCTCTCTTGCATGCTGCCTGGACATGAGACCATGATGTACTCTTTAATTTTATGGTACTGCTGTTGTTTCTGATTGATTTTTTTTGTAAACAAAAATGTTTCCATGCAAGTTTCTTTCATTACAAGCTTTCTGACGTTAAGTGCTATTTGAAGCCAGGGATAAAAAAGACACTAGTCTTGGAGTGTTTCACAATGTTAGCTGTTTTTAGACCTACCAGATAACCACTCCTGCCGTTTCAGAAAGATTAAAAAAGATCGTAAGTCTCAAAAAAGTAAGTTTTTGTTTTTCATTAAGCTTTTTTGTTAATATGGAGCTTTGACATTTTGAAGCTGCATGGAAAGTAGGTTACAGAGTAACTTTTTTTTTCACATTTCCCTTCAGTTCTAATACTTTTCATTTAATTTGCAGAAATGTAAATAGAGGCATTTGGCTGGATTTCTTCAGGAAGATCCTTAATCCTGGGAGCAAACCCACAGTCTCCATTCTTTCTGAGTTGCGTCAGGAGATGTGCAAGGAGAACTTCCTTAAAGACATTGAAAAGGAACTGGCCTTTTTAATCTAATGTATTTTTGCCACTGTTATCACAGTGACCCTTTACGGCTTTTTTATTTCTTTGTAATTTTTGCTTTTCATGTTAACAATAAAGCTTTTCTACTATTGTAAATTCACACATTTTGCATGGTTTGCTATTAGCATTTGCTCAATATGTCTACTAAGAGTTGAAACATGGGAATCAAAATAAGTAAGAAGCTTGACTATTAAGATAGTTGTACATAGATTTTGTACAGGGGATCCAATAATTTGATTGAACACCTTATTAACTTTAACAACGCCTGTAATTAAATTCCACGAGTAAATGTCAATGGCATATCTAGGAAACTATGATGAAGTGGCCAGAATGTTTACTGGCTTTGTTCCTTATTTTCTGGAGCTTACAAGTTATGTACAGAAATCCATCTCATCTCAGAAGTTAAATGGAATCGTAGAAAAGGAATTGGCTTTAAACAAGGCATCAAATCAGTAATGTGTATTAATGAGGCGATGCCAGGTCAGACAGAGTGCAAAATATATAGCCACAAAATCCAAACTGCCTTCCAGCGAGGCAATTATTTTATGTGGTTCCCTGTATCAGTCTAATAGCTATGCAAATTACTCAATTTAGGAGTTTAAGAACTGCAAATATAAGGATCACCTTGAGTATGGTGCTGTTTATCATCTGCTTTTACAGTCCGTTGGTGTGGTTTGAGAACACGGAACAGTGCAAATTAAAATGAACTATAAATGACGGGAAGGGCAGCAAAGTCATAAAGGCACACAATAATAAAATGCAAGAAGTTTTTGGAGAGACGCTACTGAAGAAGGGAGTTGTTTAGAGATACCTTTGTCATTGTGAGCTACCAAAGAACAGAGGCATTAACTCCGTGTTCATTAAATGTTGTGAGAGAAGGTTCACAATTATCTAGAGGGTATACACCTGCCAAGCTGCAAAAATAAACCTGACATCTCATTTCCATGTTTGTTTCCAGATCCCTGACTCTAAAAATAAAGTGTATTATCCATTTATGTGGTTTTATAACCAATTTAATTCAGTTTTGCCAAAGCCTATACAGGCTACAAGCGCAAAGGCAAAGGACAGGTTACCATGGCAAACACAAATTTCCAGGTTTCCCAGAAATCAATTACCCTTCCATTATGTTGGACTGTGGGAGGAACCTAGTACACCTAGAGGAAACCCATGCAAACATGGGGAGAACATATGAACTCCATATAGACAGCACCCTAGGAACTGAGCCCAGGGGCACAGCACTGAAAGGCAGCAACGCTAACCACTGCACCACTGTGTTACTCTGAAGTGCCTAATTTTCAGCAAATTCCTTGCACAAAGCATCATGCAATCTCTCCCCAACTTGCTGATTAAGGATTTTCTGAGTAAACGGTTTTACTAGGTTATCGATTGATAATGAATAGGAATGAAGGAAATGACTGTATCGGATAACTCCCACAGTGAATTGGCAGTGCATATTTCAGCTAGCATACCTGCATAAGGACACTCCTGAAACTCCCTAGGGTGCATACTGCTTACAAATCCATCCAGTTTTTTAAAAGCTGAAAGCAAATTTTAAAGAGGCCTCGCACAGAAAATTCAAATAAATGAGTCTGTAATTTAAAGAAATAAAAACCATTATATTATTTTTGAAATCAAGTATGAGTGCAGGAAACAAACGTGTATACAAGCAAACAGTTCAATTGCTGGCAATACCCAGAACTGGTGATTAAGGGCCCAGTTGGCATGAGCAGCCACAGGGGTACTGCAGTGCCAGGATTGAGAACTAGTGATCTAAGGTATTCTTCATAGGTTATAAAAAAACCTGATGTAAAAAAAGCGTCTTTCCCTTTTGGATTCCCGAATTGAGAAAAACATTTTATCAGTTATCTGCAAAAGGCATTTACAATGTACACAATATGTCAAATCGATTACTGCTTCTTTCTATTTCACAGTGTATTTTTTTTTCTTTGAATTGGATCTGTAATGCAATCAGTTGAAATTTGTTGGGTAAAAGATAAGTCTATGAGACATGATAATGTGCAACTTAAATAAAAAATGTTAACTGCATTTTTCACTCTAGGCTCTGAAATAGCCGCATGCGCAATATTGAAATTGGATTTTTTTTTTCAAAATCAACTGTATTGGACCCTATTCAAGCAAATATTTATTTGAAATAAAACTCCATCCATCCATTTTCTAACTGCATCATCCTATTCAGGGGGAGTCGGAGCCTCTCCTGGCTATTAATGGGCACAACGCAGGATCCATCCTGGCCAGGACACCACAGACACACACACTCACACCTGGGTCAATTCTTAGTGAAGCCAAATAATCTATAACATTTTTTCACTTGGCAAAAACCCACGCAAACACAAGTGAACATACAAACTCCACACGGATAGCACCTAGGTCCAGAATTGAACCCCAGGGCCCCGCGCTGCAAGACAGCAATGGAAGTAAGAATCTTTTTTAAAAAAACATTTCTAAAATGACATTTAAGCATCACCTAATTTTACTATAGAAAAGCACTACCCAGCTAGTTTGTACCTCATTAAATTTACTACAGTATCCCTGAGGATGATGGCTCTTTTACATCACATGATTTGAAAACAAACTAAAATAAAAAAATATATAGAAACAAATGAATAGCTCTGCAATTTAAACTAAGCAAATTACGTCTGTTTCACTTGTGAAAAACTTGTTCTGCTTCTGCAGTCTTTAATCTAGCGTTTGAAAATTGGAAAATATATTCAGATTTGGCAGCCATGAAACTTTTTATCTTTCTATTACATTGTCTGACAGGTGTTCAGTAATACAGGCTTTTCACACAGCAAAGTTAATGTTTAACTAGATGGGAGGTACGGTGACTAATTTGCAAGTCAAAACCAGTTACTTCGGCTTTCTAAAAAAGTACTTACTGCAGTTCTCCTGTCCTGCTGTTTGAATAAGAAGTTTTTGCTGGATGAAATAACAAGAAGTGAGGTTGAGGATTATAGAAGATTGCTGGTCATCTAAGAGAAGTCTACAATCGTTAGGAGGTGAGACTGCACTACATGAAGCACTGGACATGACCTGCATCTAACCCACTGGTAAGAGAATGCCTAGAATAAAAAAGCAGCTGTCAAAGAAAGAAATGCAGATATGAATGTTAAATTAATGGCTGCATTCCATCATTTTATTCCCTTTTTATCTCATGATTCTTTTTATCTTATGGTTCTGCTGATTGGCTTGGTATAAAAGAAGTAAAGGTAAGGCCCATGCTTATTCATTTAACAGATTACAAGGTTAAAGTTGGTACACATGTATACCCTTTTAGTGTGGTGTATATGTAACAACTCAATTGTGGTGTTAGGACAAACTAAACGTTTAAGAAATTGTCAAGACCTTGTACAAATGTACACTTAAGACTCTCCTAGCATGTGGAAATTAATGTTTAAAGGCACTATTTAAAATAAAGTTAATTATTATTATTCTGACACAAGCTCCTACGATCTCTGATTTTTCAGATCAGTTAGCAATTCAGTGAGGATTTTTGATACATGTATTTTAATGCCATAGCAGAAGGTACTTTGAAGTCTTTGCAATACAGATACCAGCTGTTGGTGATATAAACAGGTTAGCGTCGTCACTCCCAGAGAGAAGGAAGTTTAACAGCTGACACATTTAGTCCCTATTGAAATGAAGTACAATGCCTTCCAGAACCTTGCTCAAAGGCCTTTGAGCTAGCATGTAAGACTACAGTAAATCTTTGGATGGTCAAAACCATTTATTTTGCTTTGTGTAGATGCTGTACAGTTTTAACCCGTACAACATTGTTTTCTGCTTTAGAATTGGCAGTTCTGAAGCTAAACCTTGAAAATGTCTAATTCCCACTGCGTATAGCAGTAAATATGCCTTAAGTGGCATTACTGTTAACTGTAGAATTTTGTAAAAGAGTAGCTCTTGTTTCATGCTTATACAGTATAAGTTTTCAAGTGTCCTGTCATTTTTAAGATAGAATCAAAACAAAAAACAAACAATAAACAGAACCCGACAAATAAAGGAAATATAATTGGCTTCTATAAAATATTTTAGTTTGATTTAGCTTGTATGCAAATGATGACATTTACAGTGCACTCAAAGACTTATAATTTTTATGTAATTATAATAGGCTTATGTGATGAGTACTAATGTATGAACAACAATTGAGTGAAACCCTGATCAAAAGTGTTATATTACAGTTAAATGTTAAATAAATACTGTATTAGAAATTTAAGGTAAAGTTCAAATCCTATTCATAAAACAATAAAAATGATTAGCAAAGAACATTATAGATAGTTTGTCAGGAAATATGTTCCAAGTTTTGCTGGGTTTAATGCAACTTTGTAGTAAACTCCAGTTAGCAATTAACTACCTGTCTGGGCTTATACCTTTCACCTTTTCCCTGCTGGAAATGATTTCCTAATAAGGAACTTCGACTCTGCCTGAGGCCTTATTTCTACACAGAGATGTGACTTTATGCTTGACGAAGGGTTTGACTGCAAACGTCTAAGTAAAAGAGTATTAGCAGATGGCTCAGGTTTGCCAGAAGGAGACGGGCTTATAGACTACCAGAGGCTGTGGGTGGGGTATATCAAGAGCTTCAGAACAATTTCCAGCCTGGCTTTCAATTTTAACTTTTTAAAACCACCCACTGGGGTGCAACAGGCAGCCTTCAAAGAAAACAGACAGGAACCTGATCAAGTCCTTTGTTGGATTTATTCTCATCAGGGTGTTATCAGCAAGGTTCACCCACACAGCTGGCAATCCAGTGCCATGCATTTCTATTCCAGCTCCAGCAACCTGTTGATTTGTATCTCACAAACAAATAAGCCAGAACAAAATAAAGCATCGCTGACTCACGGTTCTCAAGTATAGATTTTTGGGCCTTTGCCTACCGTTAAATGTACCTGTTGCATGGTCCCTGTGCCAGATGAGTAAATATCAGTTAATGGCAGAATTACTGCCTTCTTGAAACTGATTTTTCCACACCTGTTTAGTTTCTACAGAATGTTAGAATGTACTAATCAATGGAGTATTGCAAATGTCTCTGCTTCTGAGTAACACGTTCTCATTCTTCTACTAATGTTGTAGTGGAGGTTGGGGAAAAAAGCTCAGTCACTTTTATCCTTCATAACATAGCAGAATAAGATCCTTGCATTGATAAACTAGTAATCAAATGAACAAGGCAGGCCCAACTATTATTAGGTTCTTCAATTTGCATTTGCTCCATATTAGGTTTAAGATCACTTTATTGGCCATATACAATTTCTTGTATTAGGAATTTGTCTTTTTTTTCACATACCCCAACTTGCTCTCCATAAGACACACAGACAGGGAGAGAAGCTTGGGGTCAGAGCGCAGGGTCAGCCATTTATATGGTGCCCCTGGAGCAGTTGGGGTTAAGGGCCTTGCTCAGGGGCCCAACAGAGTAGGACTCCTCTGCTGGCCGCGGGATACGCCCCAGCAACCTTCCAACCACAGGCGCAGATCCTTAGCCACAGAGCCACCGCACCACCCATGATTTACACTCGTAATGCTGTTGTTGTTTGTGTAAAGTGGTAAAGAACACCCTGGATGGCTTAAAATATTAATTCTATACCGTGTTTAATCCCAAAGGGTTTCATAAGCAATTTAGTTAGTCATTTTGATAAAGTATAACTGACAACATTTGATTAATTTAATTTTGAAAACTGTCAGTGTGTGATATACTGCACAAATCTCTTGCATAGCATTATTAAACAAAAAGGGAAATTATACTGAAAAGTAGGGCATTGGAATCCAAAGAAAGACTTCAGAATTTCAGTTCACTGTGTTCATGAATAATAAATAATAAATCTCAAATACTGTGTATGCTATTGACTTGCCTCATGCCTCCCAAATTATATTTCTACTTTATATAGGTATCTCTTGTAGCAAACATGTGCTTATTGTTTTACTGTAGTTCCACAGTAAAGCAATGATAATCAGTGTGGAGGACAGAGAACATGCTTCTAAATCACCAGAGAATAAATGAGCTTCAAATCATACATAAACGCTGGATGATTTAATTGACCTTCACTAGTTAAAAAGTGATGTCTGTTTTACAGCATCTTTTAAATTAAAATAAAAAGATCAAACGTATTGTATTTTAAGTCCTTCAGCATTTTTAGAGGATTTTCAAGATTTTCTTTTTCAAAATCTATCAAATGGTATGCTTTTGTTAATTCTTTCTGCATGAGCTCAGCAGGTCTCTTAATTATCACTTACAAAAAATACAAAGCATTGTTAGCAGGCTTAGCAATTGGCAAGGGACTAAAAGAATAATGCTCAGTTTACCTAAGCTTTTTCACTTCACTTTGTTATGATCAATAACACAGTTAACGACCTCTAAAACCCTAACAATGGTCTTGATAAACAATATGCATCTGCAGCACTTCATCTCGCATGGGTAAAAACCAATCACAGTGGCAGTTGTAGACAATTACTTTGTAGACAAATGAGGGTGTTTCTGTTTACACTGGCTTATTCACTAGCTTTGTTTGTCCATCTGTATGTAAGTAACACATATTGCATACTGAGAATGCAGGTAGGTAGGTCCCTTTCCAGGCCATAAAGGCCCAAGGGGGAATGGGGGTCAAGGGCCTCCATTTTTCTCAACCATCCGACACTGGGAGTGGAGGTGATGTGGTCAGTATCACGCTCTGGCCGGCCTATTACCCCCGGAAGGATTAAACCCTGGTACAGGCTGAGTGGACCTGGGAGCTGCCTAGGAGGAATTAGAGTAAGCTACATCACTTGCCCCTACCTGGGATTGAACGCAGGACCTTCCAGTCAGGAGCTAGACACCCTTGCCATCTGAGCTACCACTGCTCCATACTGAGAATGTGGCTAGCCTTTATTAGTTTAACTTTATTTTTCTCTAGTGATGTACACTGGATTAAGAAACAGTTACAAGGCCTTTATTCCAATGTGACACAGATGCTGCAGGGGGTTATGTTAGGAATTTCATAGTTTTATGTAATGTCTAACTCCAGTCGCAGGCAATGACTGAGACACTGATTTATTAGTAGTCATAGCTCTGAATTTCTTTGGCTGTAATTCTGTATGTATGCTTGACATTAATCATGTACTAGCTCAATTAGAGACTGATAAGCTAGACCAGAGCAATGCATCTGTTTTTTGAACAGCTTCAAGAAAAAGGGCAATTTTGGGGGAAGGTTTGGAAGGAACACTGGGAGTGGGGTCTCTAGTGGTTTGTTGTCTTCATATCATAATATAGTACCCCTTCATAGAGATGTTGACTGTATTGCAGTTGTGGGACGGAACAACATTCTACTACTGTCCATTCTGGGAGACAGAGTTTAAACTTTATATATTGTTCTTGGTACACCGGATATGTAAAAAAAAAAGGCAGGGTCATTGTTGACATAATAACAAAGAGAGAAACACGAGGCTGAAAGGTAAATTTGAATAAGGCCCGACTTTTATCCCACTTATATAAGGTAAGAATACTGAATGCTGCAGTTTCCGTGGGAGGTTTTCCTTTATACAGTATATCTCTTTTACAGCATTTTTCAATCGTGTTAGTTTCAACAGTGTTTCTGGTTCAGATTTGCTTCTAAATCTCCTGGGTTTTAATGGCTTATAAAATTGTGTAAATCTGCATTTTAAAGCCCTGGTTATTTAACTTTCATAGCCTCCTTCAAACTGCTGTGTCCCAAAGCACTCTACGTAGTAAAATGCAACAACATGTACAGTGGTTGCTTATAACTAAAATTAATTGTGCAATAAACACAACACATACATATGAAAAAACTACTTGCTAAAGTGCACAAAAATACAAAACAATAAAATACAAAAGAAAAATCATAAAAGAAAACCATTTCCCCCAACATTAAAGACCCCCAATATTACTAAAACTGTGTTGGGGGGTCTTCAAAACACTTTTCTTTGTCATATCATGATTGTAGGCAGTTTTATGAATGTATAATGTTTATATGTAATATAAGCTCCTGATGCTGCTACAAACACAAATAATTTTCCTTTCTTAGGATGATCCACCATCCTCCCTGTCAATGGATCCTTACTTGTATCAGTGGGTCTCCTGTAACCTTTGATGAGTGCAGTAACCTGCTTTTGGGCCTAAACAATGGCCATTCCTGCAAAATCCTGATTAGATTTCTGGACAACAGTTTTCCATGTGAAACTCTCTTTGCCAGTTGTAGATGATGTTCCAGGGAGATCGTGTCTCTGAGCTCAATGAAAAGCCAATGTGTACAATTCACATTTCTGTTGACAAAAATATGGGATCAATTCAGATTGTGCTTCATGGTACAATGCAATATTTTACTCTCTCTTGAAATTACCCAAATGAGTCCCAAATGACCTTACTGCTGCCATTTCAATATGTAATCTTCCAAACATGAGAACTTTCCCTCAATATAGTTATAGAATCACTCAGTTTCTCAGTGATTTTCACTTTCTCAAGACATTCATACCTTAAGAAGTTGGCTTCATTACCTAACATCTTTTGGGAAATGGGGATTTGATAAGAATGCAGATGTGGGCTCTTCTTTGTGGGGAAAGATGGTTGCAGGGTTAAATGAGTGTGTGTAAACTAATCTTCATGCACTGGAATTCTCTTCCAGTCTTCTCTGACTTGAAGTGGTTCGTGCACCTCACCATCATTATTTGAGTCTGGAAAATGGAAAAGCTATTGCTATGAAATAATGCTTTTGATGTTTCCGCAATTGAATTATGATTAACATTGTCTGTAGCAGATGCAGTGAATAACCCTTTTCTTAATGTCAATGAACACACTATGTCCTCTTTTAGTAATTTTATGACCACTACATCTACACATTATACCACAATTTCTTATTCTCTGTCATCTGGAATTACTAGTAATGTAGTTGTCTTTGTAAACAACGACATTCCCATGTGAACTGGGAGCAAAGATGCACAATTTTTTAAATGTCTATGTTGCTGGTTCTTCTTCGTAACCTACGAAACTGTTATAATGAAGCAGCTGTGTCATATGCATGTCTATTTTAGATATATCAAATATGAACTGAAATTTTATATCTGTACCAAGTTCAATCATGAATGCAAACTGATGACATGCTGGTTTATTCTTCAACACATCCTGCATTGAGGGTGCTAGAAAATTTAGGCTGCTGATCAAACGTATTCCTTCATATGATTTTAGCTGTTTTTACGAGGAGAACAGCTTCAACGTACTCAGAAGCAAGTGAGAGACCTTTGTAGTGAATCTTCAACGGTAGATGTTTTTTTGGTAAGCTGTTTGTAACTGGATGTTATTGAACATGAATCAATTGGTTTGATAATATTTTATTGTGTTTTTATTGGAGAGAGTCACAGTGTGCACCCGTTACCGTCAGTTGTGTAGTGTGACACCCCCAGCGACTCAGTTATAGCGCTCCTCATAGCCCCTACGACTCTCCGCGACTCGCTACGATAATATCAAACAGGTTTGATTTTCTCATAGCCAGTCCTAAGTCTTAGGGGTGGGTTCTTGTCTGTGACAGTCATAGCCGATAAGCGCTCAACCATAAGTCCAATGCATACAATACGGCTGCAAGGAAAGAAGGAAAGCAAGTGTTTTGGACTGGGCAAGTGGAGGAGAGGCGCGTCAAACTTTGGAGCCAGCACAGACGTCTGTTAAATGTTTTGTGTTTCTCATTTCGTGTTTGTTGTTTGTTTACTTTTGTGAGGTGCTCCTCCTCCTTTCAGAACCACTGAAATTAAGCCTCCTCTGCTGTCCGGTATTGCCATTTTGGGTTATTTATGTAATAAGATAACTGCAGCCACCTTGGCATTCAATAGCACCAAAACATTATTTACGATGTGGCATAAATTGCAAAAGCAGGTACTGTATGTTCAAAAGCATAGAAATTGACACTTTAATCACCCAAATCAGACAGCTTTGTCACATTCTGGTGCAAAGACAGGTATTCCTGATAATTATTTGTGGTCAACTTTAATTTTCATGCGGCTTTCTAAAAAAATACAGCAGTTTTTCATGCTTGTATTACCATTTAAACAATTCCTGTAATTAAAGGTACAATAATGTCTTCATATACAGTATTTCATAGATATAGTTTAAAATACCAGTATTTGGGGGATAGGCCTTTTATTTTATAAATTAGATTTTAAAACACCAAAATCTAAATCCTATTGCAAAATTAAATAATAATGTAAAAGCAATCTACTTGAAATAATTCACCACTATATTTCTACATTCTGAATTTTGTTTTAGATTAAAAAAAGCTTCCCCTGTAAATTAGAATTTTATTTTTTGATAGTCAACATTGACTGAGAAAGGAAATTGGGTTTCTAATATTTTCATTATATTCTGTAGTAAAAGTGAAAAAGAGCAATTTCATACATTTCTGACATTAAGTATATCAAACCACAGCAATACATTCTTAAAACATAAATGTGATGTTGGGGTAGTTGTTTCTGCAACAAGGTAAGAAAGAGAAAAAAGGAATAGGACTGAACAAACTCAGCCATTCTCAGAGTTGTAGGAGGGTGTGTTAGCTGTTCCAGTGGCCTGGTTCATAGGTTGCTTTTATATTTGTAGGCATTTCTTTTCTAACATCTCCTTAATAAATGGAATTTATAAAAAAAAAAACAACTAACGTTTCTACTTTACAAAAAAATAAATTATAGGGAACACAAAATATTTGAGTCCTATAATACTTCCCAGATGATGTTCTTTATATATGGGATACTGTCTTCAGATTATAATATTGAGAACAATTTACAGTAGTAGTAGTGGTGCATTGGCTGGCATCACAGTAGGCACGGCAGGGGATCACTGCCGTTCCACAACTCCATAATAACTTTCACTTTAGTCTGTATGCAGATCCCCCCCCCCCCTCCCCCTTTTTTCTTTACCTTATTGTGGTTAAAGCAGGAAATTACTAGATAAGAAGCAGGCTACACCTGCAATTACTAGGCAGATATTATCCAATTACATTTTGGGGGGTGGGGAGAAGGAAGACCAGGTGGTGTCCTGTGTGCTAACCTTTACCTCCAGTCAGTCTGAAACCTGACCTGATGAGCAGACTGTTATTTAGCACTCCACAAAGGAATTATTCATGGGGGAGCCTCTATGTTTACCTATAATAAGTTGCCCACTTGGACGGCTTTATTTAAAAAATGGGGTTACTAAAATCCACCGTAGCCTATCCTGGAGCAGGTATTGAGGAGCACATAAGAAGTTTGCAGGCATGATAAAATGAGTCATCTTCCACAAAGAATCTCTGAGCTGCCTGTCTGCCTGAGGGAGGAAGGCATTAGCTTTCTCAGGCAAGCTGCAGCCTGCAGTGAGAGGCAGTGTGAGCCAGCGCTCATCGTCTGTGTGCTCACAACCAGTCCCTGAGGAGGCTGTTCTTCGCAAACAGCAAGGTAAGGGCCTGCGTTTTTCATTATTTTAACTGCCAGAATCCCTCCCTTTTTCTCTTGGGAGTGCTGAGAAAACAAAGCCGAGATTTATTAACCAAAGGCTGGGTAGCAGCACAGAAGGCGAATGCAGTAAGCCCAGGTGAAAATGAAGAGGAGAGCACATAAGGCAAGCTTACTCGGAAAAGATGCCTCACAAGGTGCAACTTTTTTCTTTTTAATCCCTTCTTTCTTCTTCCCTCCTTCCTCTTTCACTCTTTCCCTTCCCATGAAATAATTTGATCTGCATCCAGGTGAGATAGAAGAAACTGATGTCTTTTGTTTTACTCCCTGTGAAAGAAAATGCAGATACCTCAAATAATTTACCGTTTGTGAAACACTCAGGTTTTGGCATGGTCTTTGAGCTTCTGTATTTTTTTGTGTATGTTGTGAAATGTCAGTATGTCTTTGAATGCTGTTCAGGTGAAATGCAGTATTATCAAAACCTCACTAAGCATATTGTGCCTGTCATTTATCTGTAAGTACACATTATTTTGTTTTTATTGAATTGTTTGCATTTTGAAGCCCGGGAGAATTGCTCTTTAAAGAAATAAAGATTGACAGTCAAGATGATGCATATCCTTAGCAGGCACTGGTTTTAGCAACTTGAAGAGCCACCAGCTGTGAGTTTATTTCCAACAAAATTTGTAGGGTTGTAAACTTATCTTGGGAAATTGAAAGGAGGAAAACAGTTCAGGATTTCCATCTGAAATTATTAAATAATCTTTTTCATAGAACTTTATTTAATTCTTTGTAGTCAGCTAAGACTTTATTTTTTAAAAATGGTATTGTATGGTATTTCATAACTTTTAAAAGTTGCTTCCAGCATTGAAACATAGTACCTATACCTGGCCAATCAAGTCATTTCACTCAGTTTTGAAAGTGCCAATGAGAAGCACACGTCATAAATCCATAAAATTGAGTCAGCTCTGTTAGTCTCCCCCCCCCCCAAAAAAAAAACAACTGACACACCCGTATGGTGTATCAGTCCTTCTAGCTAAACGTATCAAGAAAAAGAGGTCTTATGACATTCCACTTTGGTACCTTTAGGGTAATATAAACACCCTTTATGTTAAAAAGTATCACTCTGCAACTCACTACTGACAACCCACTGGAGCTAAGCAGGTGTGAGCCTGTTCAGTACCTGGATGGAAAACCTCCTGGGAAAATCTAAGGTTGCTGCTGGAAGAGGTGTTAGTGGGGCCAGCAGGAGGCGCTCACCCTGTGGTCCATGTGGGTCCTAATGCCCCAGTATAGTGACGGGGACACTACAATGCAAAAAGGCACCGTCCTTTGGATGAGAAGTAAAGCCGAGGTCCTGACTTTCTGTGGTCATTAAAAATCCCAGGGCGTTTCTCAAAAAGAGTAGGGGTGTAACCCTGGTGTCCTGGCCAAATTTCCAATTGGCCTTTACCAATCATGGCCTCCTAATAATCCCCATCTATGAATTGGCTTTATTACTCTGCTCTCCTCCTCACTGATAGCTGATGTGTGGTGAGTGTTCTGGCGCACTATGGCTGGTGGATGCTACACATTGGTGATGGTGGAGGGGAGTCCCCATTATCTGTAAAGCGCTTTGAGTGGAGTGTCCAGAAAAGTGTTATATAAGTGTAAACAATTATTATAATTATTATTATTAAAAGCTGTGAACTAGTTTTCATAAAAGTTTCTGTTTTATGGCCATTGAACAAAGAGTACCATTAGCCAACCTCTCATAATTGGAACAAACTGAATTCAGTTATATTAACTGTGATGCTTTCTGGTGTTGCATGTACAGTATAAGTGACAATGACATAGAGAGAACTCATGTGTAAGAGAAAGTGCACTACCACCATTTAAGTTGTATATCACCTTTCACAAATTTTAAACTTATTATTATGGCCAGTTTAAGCTCCAGAATACATAATTAGTGATTCTTCAGTAGGCTTCAAAAAGTTTTTATGAGGAATATAAATTATTATTGACCCCTCCTACACACACTCCTTTTTATATCACCCAAGACCAAACCAAACCACTTAATTTGAGCTCCACTACAATGGCCAATTCAAGCTAAATGTATCAAGAAAAAAGAATCTTTGAAGTGTTAATGCTTCACTGTTCTTCTGTATTTATATGAGTACTCCTTATGATAAAGGCTCAAAGTTTTCCAGAGACACTTTTGTTGAGTGAAACTGAGGAGTCAGTTTAGATTGCATTTTTAAACAAATGGTGTCAACATTTGTTTTGTCAAGCTAAAATACAGAGCAGAGAGAACTAGAGTTGAAACTTTAAGACAAACAAACGAGTTGATGTGTCTTCACAGGGTTTATCACCTGTAGGTTCTAGTTTCAGAGAATTAATGAAACCCAGCCTTCACATATCAGAACAGGCTTATTACCATTGAACATGGCCTCCTACGTTCACAGCTGCACTTCAAGAGAGCGGGACAGAATCACAGAAGCGCTATTAAGTGAAATTATATACCAAAGCATTGTGCAGATGTGAGGAAAAATACGGCTTTGCAATAGCGACAACCATGCAAACCCAGGATAAACAGCTTACTCAGACTATGTGCCATGTTACGCAAAACAGTTCTATTCAAAGCTGAAAAATTAGGACCTATATTGAACCTGTTCTATGAAACATCTCTTTCCTTTCAACACAAACCCATTATAAATGTAAAGCAAGTTTTTATTTCATGGTTAGGTGTTCCAGTAGCTGTCCAACTTAAAATTACAGATGTTTAAGTGAGGCTCCAATGTGATTTTACAATATAAATGCTAATAACATTGTAAGTTTGTTAAACTGTCTATAAAAGTCTATGCATATACGTTGCTATTGCTATTTTCCTGGCTGATCAGTTTAAGGCATAGCTTGATCTAGGCAGTGTCTGGATGGTGCCTTCCACTTTTAAAAGTACTGTATGTGTTCTCAAAAGAGGTACTTAATCAGTTGTTATGTCTATATATTGTTATATATATTGTTACTCAGCATTTACAAAAACAAAGCAGCTTTATAACAGATTTCTTTGAAGAAATCAAATGAGATGCTTGACCATATTCATAAAGCATTTGCCTTCAGACCACAATGTTTTCCTAATTAGAAAGCAATAGAATGCAGTTAGTATCCAATACATGTTGCAACAATACATGTTGCATGTCTGCTACGGGTCCCTTGTGAATTTCCTTTTGATTTTGTAGCTTAGATGTGTTTATTTTGCTCGTTATTTCATCTACAGAAAAGCATGGCCTGAAATGTATGAAAGCTTCAGTGTTTTTATTATGGTACACCTAATTTGCCTTCACTGGCAGATAGCTTTTAGAACAGCTACCTGTGCCAGAACAGGCAGTTAGCACTGACAAACAAGAATTTAAGTAGGAGCAGAGGCTGAGGCACCAGCAGTGAAGAAAAATTGAGCCATCAAATTTCACACTGGGGTAGATTATGACCTTTGTTCTATCAACAGACGCTGGTCTTAACAAATAACTTAATCTCCTTGAGTAGATAAGCATATTGACTTAACAAATACCCCAAGAGAATTCATAGGGGATTCAATTGCCATCAGCATCCCTACATTCCAGCATCCAGCCTCTCAGACTTTCTTTGCATAAATTGAATGATTGCTGATAATTCCTTTATGAATGAATACACTTTTGTCAAATGTTTGTGACTTTGACTAAATATGTAAATCTTTTTTAAATATAACTTTTTTAAATAAAGCCAAGATATTATCAAGGGGGATAGAGTGGGAAACAATATATTTAATCCCTACCTTCCATTTGTTCATTTGTTATAAAAATGGGTTATTGGTATAGAGTCAGTTCATTTTCAAATTGAATAAATGCACATTCAATTAATTGTCAATCCATTTACAAATTAAATAAAAGAACAATGAGAATGGCACATTTGCAGACGAACATATTAGCACCCTCCATTTGCAACATTATTCATTATTTTGCTGCATACCAATAATAAATTAATTAATCTATTAAATGTTATTAAGTATAGAATACTTAATCGAAAAAAATAACTGTGAACACTCAGCAGAACAAGTGGTAGTTAAGATTTCAAAAGAAAGTGAAGTAAATTTTTAAAGTCTTTAAAAACATATTTATATTTAAAGATATGAAAGGACTAATAATAGTGATTCATGTGAGTTCATAAATATGAATAAATACACATATCTCTGTAAGGTCCTTCAGTAGGGTAATGGATTTCATGCAAAGATTTTGCCATGAAGACGAAAGGACTTGCAAAACAAATTTAGGGCTTAAGCTTTAGAAAGGCACAATCAAGAGACATTGAATATTTCTTTTGAGAACACATTCAGTACATTAAGAATTGGATGGTTCCTGATAAAGGATACCATGGTCAGTTGCAAGTTTGAAAAAGCTGCTGAGTTTAATGGCTGAGATGGTAGAAAATGTGTCCATGAGCCAATCACACTGCAAAGCTGCCCTGTATGGCACAATGGTAAAGCCATCTTGCATCAAGATTGCTAAAGCATTTGTGATACTACAAAACTGTGGAAAAATGGCCTGGTGGCCAGATGAGACAAAATTGGAACTTTTTGATCTAAATGTTAAGCGTTATGTCTGGTACAAACCCAACGTAGCATTCACCAGTGTTCACCAGTCAACACTATCCATACTGTCAAGTATAGTAGTGGGAACATTATGTTATCCTCTTTCACTCATAAAAGTGTTCGGTCTAAGCATTTACATTTTGACTAAAAATATTCTCTAAAAGGGGGTAAATGTCCAGTACATGTAACTTACAATCATGATTGAGACATCTTTGTTCTCACTTCTTAGAACTAATAAAGATTTTGGAAATTAGGCAATGGTTTGATAGCTCAAAGTAGTGTCATACGTTTTGCAAACAAGGCTTACTGCGTCAATAATTTAAGCCTCTGAGAGAACATTTGGCTTGTTCTACTGTTGCTACAATATTACTGTCGTAGCTACCAAGAAGAGAGAGATTGTTAATGGGATTGAAACCTGCATATTCTTTAATTAACCTGAGTGCTGGCAGAGCTTGATTGCATTTAATTGTGCATTTTATTATCTATTTTAAATATGATATATAGCAATGATGTATAGCTAGAGTGTTTGGTCTAGCAAGAAGATTCCAGGATGTACAAACTATTCAATTAATTTAAGCATATCTAGTACATCAGACAAAGGGTGATTTAATGCACTACTACTGCATAGTGGCTGCCACACGTCATCCATGTGGGTGCAGCACCTGATTGTTATTATTTTCACAGCCTTTGTGACTTCTGAACATAGTAGTGCAGATCATAACGAATAAAAATAATGGGCTACTTCTGCTTCTTATCTCTGGGTATGATTGACGGACGTGAAGAGTATTTCTGTCCTGTGTTTCACCTTACATGAAGGCTTTAGCTTTCTGGAAGGCTAAAGAATAATGAAAAAGGTGTTATGAAAATCTGCTTCAGAATCCCGGTTATGAATTCTCAATCCTCAAAGCACATTGATTTAACTTCTTCCCCTCTCAAAATGAAAACCCCTCCAAAAAGTATTGCTTTGCAATCCTTTGGAAAGAAAAGCATTATGTAAATTCACAAGGGATTACTATTAAGCAAATATTATGACTATGCAGAATGTTTAAAAAAACTGTTGATTAAGGAGATTATTCTACATGCGGCCTAAATCTAAAACAGTGATATCTTCAGTATAAATAATGTTTAAATATTCCTATTTGTGTAACAGCTATAATATCCTGATCTAAAAGGCATGGTTTAACCTGAATGGAGACTGTTTCTGAACAGTTACAAATTTCGGTACAGTTACAAATAGCTGTAGGTAGTTAACAACATCTACAACTGACAGATCTTGACATCAGTTGTGAACCAGTTTGGGAGGTGCTATGAATGAAACAATTAGGAAGATGTCTACAGTTGTAGAGTGCTGCTAATGCTCATGGGGAAGAATGGTAAAAAAAGCTTTTTCTTATAATTTACATTGGTTTCCTCAAGGCATCTTTTATTTCAAGTATTGACCTTTGAATTCCATAAAGCCAAAATACCACCTATGCAGCTGTCCCATGAGCTTTACTCTTTGCTATAGAAACAAAGAGATCCTAAAACAGACCCCTTACAAACCTGAGATCAGAATATGACCTTTTTTGTGAATGCAAGCTTCTTTTGTGTTTTCTCATTATCCTGCAAAATTTGCTTTTCAGCTTTTTGGCAAACATTTGTCCAAGGATAAAAAATGTACTCCAACACAAATACAGATCCATGCTTCATTCTATGATATCAAATTTAAAAAAGAGCATTGTTTCCATATTTTGATTTATTGTCCATCTCATCCAATATTTCTGTTTATACCACATAATCCGTTGGGGTTTTTGCATTAATCTGTTGTGAAAGCCCATTTCCTATCCACAATAAAAACTGGACTAGCTCTAGCTGCAAGTATATCTGAAAGTAAAAGTTCTATTCGTATGAATACAGTTCAATATACAGTAGCAGGTTACAGAGCAAATAAATTTATATTACTAGATGATTTCACTGCATTTCTGCATTTCAAAAAGCTAAAAATAACTGTTACATAAACATGTATGCTTCATAAAATACAATATAAAATATAATTTAATATTATTAATTTGCATAACAGATGGCTTTATCTAAACATTTGTCTGCTGTAGGTACTGTAACTATTTAACAACAATAATAGTCTTTTTAAAACCCAGCATCAATCGCATTTTTTGCTTATGATTGCAATAGCTCCTTTTACATAAGGTAATGTTTGCTATAGCTTTGGTTTTCAAAGGTTCAGCATAGAGCTTTTAGGACATTTTTAATTAAGATGCAATAGTAACAATGATTTAAATAATGAGTTGAATAAATGAAACCCAGCTATTAGAAAAGCGCTACTCCGCTGTTTATTATTTTACATTATAATTATTGAAGAGAAAGCGACTGATGATGAGAGGCAGCAGCAAATTCAGACATGTATCTCATTTTTATCTTAATGAAAAACTTGACAGGTTCAAATATATTCTTCTTATTTTTTTTTTCTCCATATGCATTCCAGAAACAGGCCTGCAAGCCACAAGAAAAGAACTTAAATATATGAATAGCTCCCAACTTTGTCCCTCTAACAAACAAGCAAAACCAGAAACTGTGTTAGTGAGGCTCTGAGATTAGCATGGGAATCCGCATTTACTTATACAGTACCTCTGTGTGAATGGAGCTATGTGATTTAGCTGGGATTATACTTTTTTGACACAGCCAAATACAAAAGAGGCTTTGCCTATCTCTCCACCCACATCTCCCCATGATTAAATACAAAATGTCTTCTGCTAGGCAGAGAAACCACTCGGGGGAGAATCAGTGACTCAGTCTGCGATCTCTTCATTAGTCACTCATACCCTTCTAGCTTCAGGTATTGGTTATTCAGTCTCCCACCCCTTCCATAAAAATCAGGTTGAAAATTTAAACATTTTTTGCCTAAAGAAATTACATATGTACAGATCCAATCACTCATCACTATCATCCACCACACCCAGAATTCAAACTTGTTCAGTTTCTAACAAAATACTGTACAAACATGCCAACTCTCTCACTCTTTCATCTTTTCTCACTCTTGCAAACATATCTTTGAGTTCCCCATGGATTAACTGTACAGGGACCAGGAAGTCTAGTCCTTGCAATAAGCCATAGGAGAACAGGTAAGGTTAACTGTGTGTGTTATGTTACCTTTTTCAAGCAACGTAATGTTGAACTCTTGTAGGACACTACTACTGTTGTACTCCTTCAGATGGATGTGTTACCTTTTGCTTGGGGAAACTTTGGTTCCTCTGCAGGATTATTTTTTGACTAATTTGTAAATTTGTCTTTCTGGAATGTCCCTCTTTAAAATCAAGTACTGTATGACTCATCTGTTTCTGTGAAATAACAACCAAGGTGTGTGATTAAAGATGTGATTCAGAAAAGCACTTTATTGGAAACTGTACTTTGCAATTGTTTTTCATCTTCTGAGGTTCTTCAAAATTTCTATGGAAAACAAAATACATTCATTTGTAATTCCTGTGTTTTTTTAAGTAGAAGAACAGCATGACATTTTCAACTCAGACTTAAAGTATGTGTTGTTAAAATAAACTGTGATTTTAAAGAATGTAAAGGAACTATTTGGATATTTTGCTCAGTCCCTGAAGTTTTAGAATATAAAAAATCACAATGATTTCTTACTAAGACAAATCAGAGACTATGTATTAATCTGTTTTATGCAGAAATAGTATATTAAAAATGTAAACACTCATTTTAAATCCCAAATGGTGAAACATAATTAGTTATCAATTATTTCCTATGACATACATTTTGTGTATCACTTTACTATGTTAATAATGTGATGCTCACTTCTCTGTCAAATTAATAATAATTTGAGATCTCTTAGATTTGCAACCTGCTGATGGGGGCATAGAGAGGACTGAAAATGACTGAAAAATGATTTGGTATATAATCTTTCCTGTATGTTGTTTCTTTGCAATATTTTTTTTTATTCCTGACACCTAAAATGAGCTGTGATATGTCTTTGCTCTGTAGCATGAGATGAAAGAGCAATGCCTTTTATCATTATAATGCATGGCTGTGGAGCACTGGCTACAATTTACATGTAATTCCTGACTAAACATTTGCCAGTTTCTGTAGGAAAATGGTGCTATGTGAGTCCATCCCACTTCCAACATTTTAAAATGACTAGGTTTTAAGCATTTTTAAAACCAAATTTGTCCTAAAATTCTGAAAAGGATTACATGTTATAAACTGTCAATACAACTTTATTATTTCAAATAAAGTAATTCCACTTGATTCTGTTAATAATTTAGTCCACTTAAAGCTTTAGTGGATTCCACAAAGAAAAATATTGAGTTTTTTAAACCTATGTTACTTTACAAAATATGGGTCCTGGTCAGTTGTGAAAGATGTAGAACCCAGAGATTTAACCAAGTATGCCATCCACTTGTAGGCCAGAACACAACTGACACCTTCAGATAAATGGATCTGAAAACTTAAAAGAAACAGAATATTTTGCTAAATGTGCAAGACATACACACATTGGAAGTTTAAAGCTGTTTTTTATTTATTTTTCTCTGAGTTAGCCAATTCACCTTTACAGTATGTACTGTAGAGAGGATTATCTGTTAAATAAATCATCAACAACTGCTGTGATAATCCCATATCACTTTAAAGCAGCTTTCGGCTGTGTTGTGTGAAATGAAAGAAGCAATCTCATAACATGGAAAAGGTTAAAGTTGTCAGGAAAAAAACAATTTGTTTTTTTTTTTACATTCAAGATAGCTGGAATTGTTCTAACGAGTTACACCATCATAATCTGTGCAAATAACTTTGGCAAAGTCTCTTTATTATTATTATAATTTGGAAGCAAAGGATATCCACTTTGTTTTATAATTAATTACAAGGGACATTTCATTCCCTCTGTGCATAGGCTCTGAATTTCCAGCAACCACGAATGGGAATTAGCAGTTAGAAGATGGATGGAACCTCCATTCCCATCTTAGATAGTGCCATGACCAGTGTAGGCAGAGTATTCCAAGTTCCTTGTGCTGCTTTTTTCAGCAGAGAAAGCAGGAGTGATGAGTGATTTAAGTGAGTACCTTGTTTAGTGTGCTCTTGTGGGACATTTTGTACTAGAATTTGCTGAGAACTAGTGATAATAAGCATCACTTGGCATTCAATAGGTATTTTATATATCTTAATTTTTGGCCCAATACAAACCTAATGCATAGTTTTCTCTGTAACATCCTGATTTCAGTGACAATCTATATTTTATTCTTAGCCATTTTGTTATTTCAGCTCTTATGTAAAATTATAGTCACATAATGTGGCCAGCAGCCATATCACTCTGCAACTCATAACTGGCAACCCACTTAAGCTAAGCAGGTGTGAGCCTGGTCAGTACAGTACCTGGATGGGAGACCTCCTGGGAAAAACTAAAGGTTGCTGCTGGAAGAGGTGTTAGTGGGGCCAACAGGGGGCGCTCACCCTGCAGTCCATGTGGGTCCTCATGCCCCAGTATAGTGATGGGGACACTATACTGTAAACAGGCGCTGTCCTTCGGATGAGACATAAAACCGATTGTGGTCATTAAAAATCCCAGGGTGTTTCTCGAAAAAGAGTAGGGCCAAATTTCCCCATGGCCTCCTAATAACCCCCATCTATGAATTGGCTTCATTACTCTGCTCTCCTCCCCACTGATAGCTGATGTGTGGTCAGGGTTCTGAGCTGCTGTCGCATCGTCTAGATGGATGCTGCACATTGGATGATGCGATGGTGGAGGGGAGTCCAAAGTAAAGCACTTTGAGAGGAGTGTCCAGAAAAGTGCTATATAAGTGTAAGCAATTAATTAATTTATTGATGAAACTCAGTTGGCGAAGACCAGTTATTGTGCCTCTGGCTTCACAAAGTCTTCAAGATGATTCTTTTCTTTTATTCAACATTATTATTTGACATGCTGCACAAATATTGAATTTCACTTCAGGTCACAAAACATTTAATAGCTCTTTTACAGTTCCTTACATCAGATGCATTAGATACAGTAGTCTCCAGATATCTTAATATCATTTGATGAACTGAAACAAAATGTGAGACAGAAGCAAATCCAAAGCTAAAGACCTGCATGACTTTCAGAACTACACAGACAGAAATTGTTATCGTTATCACTAGTTCACTTGACTTACAATTTTATTCAAAGCAGCTTACATGTGAGCCCGTTCATAGAGTTCTGAATGTTAATAGAGCAATTCAGGTGATGTACATTACTCAAGGGTACAAAAGCAGTGCCTCATCTTGAATTTTAACTCACAAATGTTCAACACCAGTTCTAACTAGGTACCCGGGAGCAGTAGAAATAAACCCAGTCTGAGGCATAACAGCTTGCTTCCTATTCTTCACAAATCAATTTTTTTTCCACATGAGCTTCACTTTTCTGATCTTCCCACTTTCCTAGTGGGAATGTCCAAAAATGTAATTTGTGTTTCCTTCAAACACATTATATATTCCCATTTGACTTTGAAATCAGCTAGTTTCTGTTTGGCAAATTCTTGTTTGCCATATGCCCCAGACACGTACTGTAAGGTCACAAATTCCTGGTGATACCAGAGCAATTTTTGAAAATGCCTACTGTAGTTTATAATTAATTATAAATGCCTACTGTACCATATTCATAATTGGATGACATGTCACTGATAAACCACCTAATACAAATTGTATGAATACGATTAGAAATAGTGGTAATTGTTTTTTAAATTTGTATTGTGGATGTATTCAGTCCCCCTTGTATATAATTTTATTACATTATAAGTCATAAATGTTGATAAATTTAGGCCTATGCTTTCATTTTCTTGCTAAATCAACTTTTAGTTAAAGCTCATCAAAGCTATGAATAAATCTCATAAGTATAATCTATTTAAACACATGTAAAAACTGTAAAGATGTCTAAATGAAAGAAAAGAAAACGGAGAAATTTGAATCTTGAATGGAAAGTTTTAAAAACTTTGAATGGAAAATGGAATGCTGGTAACCCTTAAGATCTGGAATTTGTTCTGAGTCACTGGTCTCCAGCTTGGAGTCCCAGAGTTTTGGGTTGTAGAGTGCACAAGCCCAATGGGTGGGTGAGATGTGTCTTTAACCATGGTCTAAAATAAGGTTAATAAATTATGATGGCAATTCATCTATTTAAGTAAGTTCTGGATTGGCTGGACTGCATATCATAAATTCCTATAGCTTTCTAACATGAGGGTTGTTTGCTCAGTGACTTCACAATCTTCACCATGTCTGAGAACACAAATAAAAAGGGACATATAAACTAAAGAATTGAAAGTAAAAATTCTTGCATGTCACTCACAGCAATAAGAACGTGTCTTTTTGTCTCAACAAAAAAGGAAGTTATATGTCTTAGACACACACACAAACCACCCCCTCCTGTCCTAGTAATCAAAAGCTCCCTGCTGAAAAGTCTTTTGGTATTTTTGGAAGTAGTTACTTGCCCTTTATTTTTAATTTCCCTTTATTTTTTATTATGTAAAGCATTGTCTCACAGATTCCTTCTCAGAACCTATCATGTCTTCTGATTTCAACATTACATAAGGAGTAATGGCATCTGCTTATACGATATATATGCATTAGTTGTGTGATTACTTTAGACTTTAGACTGAAGATGTGTTATACAAGCTCATTGTTTGTGAATCAAATCAGTTAACTTAAGAATAACTACAGCCTTTTCATCATCATCCTTTTAAGATTTAATTAGCAAATCACTGTCATTGTTAGTGGTATAGGCAGCAATGCTGTGTATATAGGTCACTGCCACAGAAGAGTATTTTTTAGCAGAAAAGACACAGTATTGAAAAAACTGGTTCCTGAGCCAGTTTCTGTGACTTGTGGCTTCTATTTGTTTTCCTGTGGGGGCTCAAGACCTTCATTCCTATGATGGGATTTCATGGACAAAGAGGAGTTATAAAGAAATGCTTCTTTTCACAGTTGCACAGGGAGAATGTCTAAGAAAATACAGCATGTTCAATGTACTATATGTGAGAGGTATAGATTAAACTAATGTTAAATTGCAGAACAAATGATTTAGTAATTAACGGGTTACATCTGTATCCTATTGTGATCATTTTTACTTGTTTTAATTGTGAATTTAAGCTTTTCACTTGCTTAATGACTGCATAGACAAAGGGTATTCAGTTATTTAATATACACAATTAAAAAGTATGAGAGGAATAGTTAATTAATTAAATTAATTAATTAAAACCTCTCCTGTGCCACTTAACTACGAAATATTTTACTGAATTCCTCACAAGCTAGATGGGCAAGGCCTCTCATTTGTAACCTTTCATATGTTTTTTATGATTTGAAAATATTTTAGCAGTTTTCTTAATAAATGTCAAACCAAAGATAAAGGTTACAGTGTGTAGTGGGTTGGTACATTAAACAGTATAGCCTCAAGGAAAACATAACCTGTATTGGTTTATTTATTGTGGTTTCTGGTTTTCAATCAGTACAATTTCCTTAGAACAGATTTCACACCTGGGTGCCCTGAACCAGTTATCTTTCTACATGAATAGGCCTCATTCTTTTCAGTTAACAGATAATATACAGTAGAGTCAGATAAAGCTGATTTCTCATAAAATTTTGTTTGCTAATACAGATGAAAAAGAATGGGTGGTAAAAAAGCTCAAGTAAAATTCAGTGTCTGTGTCCCACACTAGAATTCCTTCCCCTTGGGAAGAAATATCTGAAAGCAAAACATTGGTGTTAACAAAAAGAGGACACCAGTTTTGCCACGTGAGGCTGAAAATAACACCTTCACCTTAAACAATATGGTGTCTTTAAATATGTTGATAATGTCATTTTGGATTGGATTTATAAACTGGTGGGAAGGAGTAACAAAACTAAATAAGTTCAGCTTCAAGGCACTCTCCTAATCGACACAAGAATGTAAATGGTAGATGTCTAATTTTCAGCCCTCAGTCATCTCTTAAATGTAAAAATGTCTCTTTCTTTAGCAGATTTGACTTGTCAAAGTTACATAGTGTATTTTGTGAAATATTTGGAAAATGAATTTCCCCTCCCCAGTCAGGTTCACCGGGATTCTTCAGAATGTCTGGAGTCCACATAGCCAGAGAATGCATTCCTTTTGTCATTCACAAACAGGAAGTTGTACTGCTCTTAAAGCAAAGACTCAGCTTTCAGACTCATAGTTTTTCTGTCTGTTAACCTGTGCTGTCCAGGTGGATCTCACAATGGCCTTGCTTCCTGACATGAACTCTTCTCGTTGTAAAAAAAATTTGCCCTGTTTTCTGCAGGGACTTTCTCTCGTGGACCTGAAAATGTTTCGCAAGAAAAAGAAGAAGAGGCCCGAAATCTCAGCACCGCTGAACTTTCAACACCGGGTTCACACCTCCTTCGACCCCAAACAGGGGAAGTTCATCGGCCTCCCCCAGCAATGGCAGAGTCTCATCGAGACCCTCAGAAGGCCCAAGCCCATGGTAGATCCCTCCAGAATCACTAATGTGGATCTGAAACCAAAGAAGGTAAGTTGTGTTCGTGTTTTTTCGCATTTGTGAAAAAAGAATTGCACTTTTTTTATTGCTTCAAATATATGGACAGTGTAAACTGCAACAAGGTTTAGCACTGTGACTTGTCTACCTCTTGGGTATTAAAGTTCAAGCCTCTATCGACAATTGATAGTTAGGTAATTATAAAGCCTTGCTTGTAAACAGAGAGTTAAACAGTGATTTTTACCTAAAGTTTTGAAAAGTTTTAGACAGAATTTATCTCAGGTTAGATAAAAGTGAAACAATGTTTTTTGAAACAGAAAAAGGTTTTTACGGTTGTCTCGCCAGTTCAATCCTGTGCTGCCATGGATACTGATTCAGTATCAGTAGATATTCAGTCTTCAACCTTGTTTTTTTAAATACCTAAGAAGAACTATTTTGCTATAGCAGTTGCATTGAGCTAAGATCATGTCTTTGGAAAATGTGTTTGAGAGTTGAAAGCCATCTGACAAATGTAGTAGTTCTTTTTTGCATGGGACAGCTATACATACATATTGTCCATGAAAAATCCAGCTGGATGTTAGATCTAACTGCTCTATATAGGTAATTTGTAATAAGCAATAAGCATTCACAGTAGATGTCAAGATCAGCAAAAAAAGTTGCACTTACAGCTCTTATTCAGCAGTATACATGCAAGCAGGCAATGATGACAATCAGACAGTCACTGTATTCCTACACACTGAGGTTCAGCTCTAAGCCAGGGTAAAATTTGGACACAGACTTAATTTTAAAGTTTGAATGTTTTTACTTTCTTTTTTACTTTTACTTTTAAGTATAAATCCTTCTATTACTATTTTTCAACATGGAAAGAAATTGACAGTTTTTCACATATACAGTATAACAGACTTCTATTTTGGTCCAATACTGCTGTTTACATTTTCATCCATCAGAATTTATTTGAAATTATTTCTTCTATATTCAGGCTTTTTTAGTATGCGATTTTGCACCCTCTGTTCATTCTGATGTTGACTGACAAAAGTAATTCATTTCACCATAAGTGGCTGCATATTTTAAATTTATAAATGCAAACATGTGGTTTAGTGATAAGACAAATTGTGAATTTGGAACTTTTTAATTGCAACTGCATTATAAAGTCTGTGCCACTATAGTTTTTAGCTGCCCAATGACTTGCTAACAGGTTGTGGAAATATCCAGATAACAATGACACATCTGAAATTTGACACGTTTTATTTTCATTAAATATAAATGATACAAACGTGGACAAACTTGTTAGGGCAGATTTTTATAATATTTTCCAAAGACTTGGCTAACTCAAAAGGACAGTTTATGTGGAGAGTGTTTAAGTTATTGATAAGCATTAAAAAAATGATTGAAATGTTGTTAGGATTCCGCAATGTGAAAATATTTCTTTCTAATGGCTCTGCAGCCACATTTTGTCTACCATACTGAAGGTGTCATTGTTTCCTTGAGAAGGCTGCACATTAAGCAACTAATTCTGAAGCCTCGCACCCATGATTTGATATGATGTATCTTACATATTAAGACACATTTTCACTATTCCTCCTGCTCTTGATAGGAAATGTAAAAGCATTCCAGGGAGATGTTGCAGAGATCTGCCAGTAGCTATGGTGACCAATGTTATCTATTTATAGCATGCTTTTTTATTTGGATGTATGCAGCAAACTGATTTCTAGCTTAATTTTTTCTCACTCTCTTATTGTCTGAAACCCTCCTGGCTCAGTAAAATACCTGCAAATAACATTTAATATACTTTAAGGATGACCTATAAGCAGAGCTCTGAGTGAAAAAGTGAAAAGAATTCTTTCAAAATTAACACTTGGGATAAATTCAATATGCCGAGAAGATAAATTGTTTTGTTATCTCACAACATCCCATTGTCATAAAAAAATTTAATTTCTATATGAAAGCCATTGTCCTTCAGCCACAAGTTAATGCCGAGGAGTAGCTGTATTTTTGGGACCCTTCTTTCCGATGTTTTTTTCTGATTCTCCCATGCATGTGAAAGAGAAGGCGAAGAACAAAGTACACTAGAAGAATATTGAAGCTGAATGCACATGTTTGGCCCATAAAGTAGTAGGAGTTCAGTGTGGTACTCTTAGTTTTGTGTCTCAAATCCCATGCAATTCACCAAAAACAAGCATCATGTACTGTGGCATTGCGTTATATAATACCAAGTTCATTTATTCAATTCAGGGTCTCTGGGGAGATGGAGCCTAACCCAGCAATCACTGGGCGCAAGGCAGGATACAACCTGGATTGGATGCATATCCATTGTAGGGCAGACAGACACAAATACAGACACATACTGTACATGAACACACTCACACCAGGGGCAATTTTCGCAGAAGTCAATTAACCTACCAGTATTTCTTTAGACTGTGGGAGAAAACCAGAGCACCCAGAGGAAACCCATGCTAACACGGGGAGAACATACCAACCCTATACACACAGTATACTATAATACCTCAGGAATTGAAACCATGGCCCCAGAGCTGTATGAAAGCTTACCATTGCACAACTGTAACACCCGTATATAATATGTGTGGGTCGTGTTCCCCGGGGGACACGATACTGTAAAAAGGCGCCGTCATTCAGATGAGATTTAAACCGAGGTCCTGACTCTCTGTGGTCATTAAAAATCTCAGAAAAGAATAGGGGTGTTAAAAATTCTAAAAAAGAGTAGGGATGTTCGATGTTCAGGCCAAATTCCCCATAGTATTATAATAATAATAATATACACGTGATCTGCACATACATGCATACTCCTGAAAATCATGAATAAAATTATAATCATGCATTTCTGTATGAAATAAAGGTCTTGTGGGTGGCACATTGGAGTGGCAGTTAGCAGTACTGTTTCATGCTGCTGGGGTCCTGTGTGCAACTTCAGCCTGGAGTGTCTTCTGTTTTGAGTTTGTTGAGTTTCTCCCTATATCTGTGTGGGTTTTCTCCAGGTACTTCATTGTCCTCTTGCCTTACAAAGATAAAATGTCTAGGTTACTTTATGTCTGTAAATGTTAACCAACTTTATTATAATAAGGAATAAGTAATAGGTTTATTCCATGCCAAAAAGAGAAGAGAGAAAACATGTTTCGGCTGTGAAGCCTTCTTCAGGTGTGAAGCCTTCCCTCACAGCTGAAGAAGGCTTCACAGCCAAAACGTTGTGTTTTCTCTCTTCTCTTTTCAGCATGGAATAAACCTATTTCTTGTTCCTGTGCAGACTATGCATGCTGATGCAGCTATCCACCTTTATTATAATAAATAATGTGTAAATGAAATGACCTGAAGTACATGTTTTGAACAGTAGATGGGGCTTTTGTTTCAGTTTGCAAGGCACTGTAGTGACCACCTTCAAAGAAAAGGCGTCCAAGTCCATGAACAATGCCAAAAGGAATGTTACGGTTGGTTTAAGAATTTGAGATTAAAATGTTAAATAGTGCAGTTCATGAAGTTCAAAGGTTTAGAATTTCCTCCCTAAATCTAACTTCCAATGCTCTCTGATTTTTTAAATATCTGAAAACAGTTAACAAAGGTATTCATCAGATTAATTATTAATAATCCACTAAATTTGGCATGAAAATGTGAAAACAAAGCGGATCCTAAAGACTGGGACTAAGACCCATTAACTCTCCTGTTGTCTCTTGAATGGGAAGGCTCTTTATCATGCAAATGACTACCTTCTGCGTGACACAGCACTTAATGCTTCCAGATGGAATGAACTCAGGCATGGCTCAAGGCAGTATTTAAACCTCGACGTCGCCTTTCCTGATACACTGGAACTTTACATTGAGCTAAAAAAGTCCAGGAAGCATTTGGTTGATAGGATGAAATGTATTTCTGAACTCCTCAAAAATTCAATTCGAAGACCTTGCTTCAGGGGCTTTGAAGTCAAGGATTTTTCTTTTTTCTTTCAAGCTTAATATTTAATATTATGCTATTTATGGTGACTGTTAATCATGTGCTGGTTGACATGTCCCTGGAAGGGCAGTTTCATGTAAAAAATATTTTGCTTCAGCTCTGAGTTTTGTTTTTTAAAAATCAAACATTTGCTTTTAATAGGTACTCTGAGAAAGGGTTTGCTGCTTGTAGCATAAGCCAAAATAACATGTATTCCCGACAGCCTGTTGCAGTCTTAACAAACATTTTTTTTCCCTGCTAAGGATATATCAGAGACACTTCCCCTCCGTCTGAAATGCAAACATCTGTGTAAAAACTATTTTAATTTATTTAAAAAGAAAAGTTTTTGGAAATCCAATCATGGCCTCTTAATAATCCCTATCTCTGAACTGGCTTCATTACTCTGCTCTCAACCCCACTGAGAGCTGGTGTGTGGTGAGTGTTCTGGTGCACTATGGCTGCCATTGCATTATCCAGGTGGGGCTGCACATTGGTGGTGGTGGAAGGGAGTCTCCATTACCTGTAAAGTGCTTTGAGTGGAGTGTCCAGAAAAGCGCCATATAAGTGTAAGCAATTATTATTATTATTATAAATCCACTAAAATCAAGGACAACCCACATTTTCACTGTAAAACATTTAAGTATATAAGGAGAGGAAAGGAAATACAACATTTCGGCCGTGGAGCCTTCTTCAGGTGCACACCCAAAGAAGGCTCCACAGCTGAAACGTTGTGTTTCCTTTCTTCTCTTTTCAGCATGGAACAAACCTTTACTCGTTCCTTTGCAGCCTACACATGCTGACTCAGCTACCTACTTGAACTATTTAAGTATAAATTTTCTTTCTTTTGTTTGTAATGTTTCAAAAATGTTTTCAATAGTAGATGAAAGTGTCATGGAGCGAAATGGCTGAGGGATGGAGGGATGCAAGAGACTTGCAAGAAAGAGAGATAGGGATCTCATAGGTATTCATAGCGTTTCTGAGAGGAATGGATTGTCAGGAGCGATTGCTAATTACTGACAGCTGAGTCTGATTGAACTTGGTTGTTGTCGTGCCTCCCGAACTTTTGTTATAAACTCCATGATGTACCGTGCATCTTGTTAATTACTCTAATGAGATCCCTGCTACATGTTGACTGTGTAGCTTTTTTTCCTACTACAAAACCACTGCAAACCTGCTTGTCCAGGTGTGACATAACTTGAAAAGGTTGTGAACAAAGATGTGAACAAAACTTTTGTAATTTGCTTTTAAGTACAGAAAAGGGAGTATGGTGTCATACAGGGCATTTTCAAGGCTGGACACATTCAAACAAACCTCCAATTCATTGAAGAGAAAAAAACTGAATAAATCAGGGCAGAGACCATCTCTTTTCTGTGTTTGATTCGTGTCAGCAACTACAGGTTACAAGCTGAGGATGAAGAGAAAAAAAAACTTCAGGGAAAAAGAAGTGATATGTGTCCTGACATTTACAGTGGTTAGGGTTAGTGCGTTTCTGTACATTGTTCATTGTCTAACAATGTGATGACATTATTAAGTTGTGCAATGCAATGATAATGGTAGATAATGACAAACTTTGCTGAACTGTTTTACGCTAAACTTTTCTAGACTCTTTCAATGTACTACTCCCTGAAGATCACTGTATTGTCTGCTTAAAAAAGGATTTGCTTAGAATTATTTGATTTTTTCATTTGTAATTCCGGATTGTCGACAAAGTTTTAGGAAGTGAGAGGTGAGTAGGTCATGTTTCACCTGTATAGAACCTTTCTGCTGTACTGTACTGTATGTAGGTTTCAGAAAGAATGCCAGGATTCACAAGTTTTAAAGAAACCTTACAAAACTTGTAAACCTTCTACATAATTAGAAAGAATGGTAATGTAACTACTTTTTGAGAGTATTTTACATGTCACTTAAATATTCACCATGTTCATGTTTTCAATATTTTAAATGAATATACTCAACAGGAAAAACATTTCAAAGTTTGTTGTGCTAAAAGAACAAAAGTCAAGAGCAAATTCTTAAAACTAATTTTAAATATTGATCAAAATCTATGTAAGGAGGCTCGCGGTGACTGTAATGTTTAACTGTTTCAGACCATGTGAAATTCTTTGCGCATTGAAGTCCAGGTTTCTTGGTGTAATTGAACTGTACTACATATGATAAGCATTTCATACATGGGGGTGGGGAGGTGGCACTGTGGCTGGAAGGTTGCTGGTTCAAATCCTGTGGCTGGCAGAGGAATCCTACTCCGTTGGGCCCCTGAGAAAGGCCCTTAACTCCAACTGCTCCAGGGGTGTTGTATAAATGGCTGACCCTGTGCCCTGACCTCAATTTTCTGTCTCCCCATCTGTGTGTCTCATGGAGAGCAAGCTCGGGTATGCGAAAGGTCAAATTCCTAATGCAAGAAATTGTGTAGAGCTAATAAAGTGATTTTAATCTTAATCTTAATTACACCTTGAATAAACAATAATATGTAAAACTCTTTTGGTGTGAGTCAAATTTATAGAAAGGGTTTTGGTCCAGTATTAAAATTGAAAATTATATAAAGGTCAATTGTGCTCTGAAATGGCTCTGTTCGTCCTAACATTTCAAAAAAGAGAAATGTTAGAGATTGAGAATTCATTTAAAAGGAGTTCCAGGCAAGTCAGCACAAATCATAAAAGCTCAACACAGACATACACAAGTTGACACGTCAATTAAGCTTGATTCAAATGGGGCAAAAGAAAAGTATTTTCTTTGTTTTGAGGCATTTTGCCTTGTCTCATAGAACTGCATTATGGGTTATTAAAATATTTGGGAATGTGTGCTCTGGAGTCGTATACTTTTCAGCTGCAAAATAAAATTTGCCCACAGGTGTTCAGTGGGTGTGAGATTGAGACAGGTATGAATCAAGAGGAAGAGAAACATGCAGAAAAGGAGATAGAGGTTAGAATGGTGGTGCTGTTTAGTTATTTAATGCCATTTCATTGTTATTTAATGAAAATAAAATATCTTTGCTAAATCAATGAAAAAGATAAAAAAACTGATAGCCATTAATGTTAAAAACATTCAAACTACAAAGTCATTTTCTGCAATAAATAATGAATATTTGATGTGATTAAAGAATCTTGCAAAAACATGGTGTGGTGCAACTATAGAGGGTTTCAGTTTGCTTGCCAGTTATAAATACATTTAATATTGTTTCATTAAAGGAATTTTACAAATGACACAGAAACCTGTTCACGTGATAACCAATGAAACAACCAGTGCTGATTATTCTTGGCCATGTTTTTGAATGTGTCACATTAAATTCAGGGTTCTACTATGTTTTGTATTGTATACTATGCCATGTTTTGCTCCTTTTTAAGACTGCATTTTATTTTAGCTTCCTATAAGCACGTGGTGTAATGTGCATTCAGCTTCTTCAGATCAACATAGCCCTTGACTGTCTGGAAAGACAATACAAGAACACTTAAAAAACATATTGGCTAGTTAACTGTCCATTATCCTTACTTTCTGGAATAATTAACAAGTCTTCAAATATGGTACATAAACAGCTGTTAATGATGTGTTACTAACTAACCCAGTCATGTTAAGCAACCAGTATGAGTAATCTCTCAGTTTTGCTCTTCAAATCCTCCAGGTTCAGAAGATCAGATATGAAACAGTATCTTGGATATATTTGTCATAATGTGACAATTCAATGATAAAGTAATGTACATGGAATACTGTTTCATTGGTTTCTCTCACTTCTCTCACTGCAAAGGAGTGGTGGTGATTCAGCCCATCTTGCTTGCTTGTTTGTTTAGTTGCTACAGTAAGTGAATTGTCCCTGGTCCGTTTTGCTCCATATCTTTTAACTTAAATTTTTTAAAACATAATTGTATCTAACACAGTAGATAGTATTGCTGCCTTGGCTATCTGTGGGGAATTTGTATGTTTCTCCCCATTGTTTCCTCTGGGTATTCTCGTTTCTTGCCACAGTCCAAAGCGATACTGGTAGGATAACTTGCTTCTGAGAAACTGGCCGTGGTCTGAGTGTATGCATGTCTGTGTGTGACCTGTGATGGACTGGTGCCTGATATAGGGTATACACTGTCTTGTACCTCTTGTTTGCCAATAATGAAGCAGTTAGAAAATGGATGTTATTTAACATTATTCAACATAACTAACTACAAGAATGTACCCAAGAAAGATTTGTATTGTCTGTTTTAATCCCTAATTGAAAACGTAACACTATTATTTTGCTGTCAAGTTTTTAAAGTGTATTTGCATTTGGAAATGGCAATACAAAGACATAAAATAGAGATTAGACAGAAACAGAACAACCGTGCACTTCTGCCATCTTGTACTACTCGTCCTAATTTTAAATGTAGAATTTACTAGTCCTTGTTCTAGGGATCCATTCTGTGCTTCCATTTATGCTTTTAGAAAGAAAACAAAGAGTAAATCTTTGTTTATTATCACTGTTAAATATCAATCTTATAAGTTGTTTTGTTTTTAAGTTGCATTTAGCTCGCACTATTTGACAATGTTTACTCCTGTACCAAGTGCTCTGTTTTCAATAAATCAATGTCTGGAATTTAATGCAATGCAACATAATGCAAACAAAATTGGCCAATACAAACTAAAAATATTTACTGAATGAGTATATTATAAACATGTCTGCATATCACTATTTTGTGACTTATGATGAACGGGTTAGATAGCTGTTATTAAGCAACAATTTCTACACACATTTAGGACAGACTGAACATATTTCTTTCATTTAAATAAATACATTGGCGTCTACAGACGCATATTTTGGAAGGGAAAGACTGAATGAGGAAAAAATCAGTTAAGGGAATAGATAATAAAATACAATTAGAAATTAAGACCTTAGCTACAAGAAATAAAATGAAGAAAATGGAAGAAAAATAGTGCTGTTGAGCAGAAAACTTCTAATTGCTCTTATCCCTCATGCAGCTTGTCAAATGTCAAATGCTCTGTGAGTACAAGTACTGTTTGCTTCCTGGATTTGAATCAGTCAATTTTATGAGTCATACAGATGGACGGAATTTGATTCATTGCACTCGACAGGAATAATTTTATCCCTTTACAACACCAAAGCTTAAAAGCACATTTCCTCTTTCACTGTGGGAGAGAAGGATGGACAAAAATCTGTTGGAGAAGCATGGCAGCTTTTGAATTGAAGCACAACCCAGTTGTGTTCAGGACACACCTGTTAAGAGTTCTGTCTGTTCCCTCTTTATCTCAGTATTGAAAACTGTCATTTGAACAATGTATTTTATCATGTGAAAGTTGCAAAGAATATTATCAATGAAGTTCTCAGAAATGGATTATAAAAGTACTTTATACATAAGGTAATAGTATGCAAGTGAAACAGATATCTTCTATGGCAATAGACTCTTGTATTCAGAAATGAAATTGTGACTCATGCATGTGACCTATAAAGTTTGAATATGGTTTGATATGAATGCAATTTGCTAGGAACACAGGAGTATAAGGTTACAGACAAGAGAAATCCATGTTGTCCACTTTAGAAGCTTAGTAATCTAAGCATCTCATCTATCCAGTTATAGAATATATATAAAGGAATTAGCTCCAGCTAAATGGCTGGGAACAGCCTTTGCTAAAAGAGCAGTCTCCCATTTTTAGACTTACTGTATATACATTTCTTTTTCAGTTACACTTACATTACTGGGCCTTTGTTTTATTCTTTAGAAGTTTTGCAATAGGTTGATTTTGTGAATATGTTCCTGCACAGTTTTGTAAATCACATACATCAGCAGTACTGTTCTATTGTCAAACGCATACAACTGCCAAAGATATTTTTTGTAGATCCTCACAATTTTCAATAGTCAATTGTTTCTTCAATTCTCAGGTCACAGCAACGACCTTTGTACTGCATTTGAAGAATAAGAAAGTGCAGACAGCATCTCCAACCTGGCCAGCCCTTACGCTAATAAGCATTTGATATGCTATAAGCCACATTCAGAAGGGGTAGTGCTAATTAGGGGTGTAGTACATCCTTCACTTATATGAATTCTTGCCTGTAGAAGCCTGATAGGCCTGAGGAGGTGTTCGGCTGAGAGTCAAAAAGGTTCCAACCAAATAATACCATTCCTGCTCTCAGCAAAAGCAAATTACTTGTGTGCATTGGTAGGGAAGAAGTGAATTTGTTCCTGAAAAAGTATTTTCCTTTTGATGGTGCAGATGATATGTGCATGGAGGTCTCATAACTGGTACAAGAATTCTAAGAGGTTAGTTTAAAAGCTTGAGATAGAATATCTGGGGTAATTAAATTCTTTTGAATCCTAAATGTCACTTTTTCTTCTGACAAAAATGCTATCATTATAGTTCTTATGATGTTTCAACTTAAATACCATTTTATTGCCTCTTTCCCTGCCAAATGTGCTGCTGTACATTTCAAGCTCATTTTAGAAAATGGAAGCAATTTGTGTTCAGATTTATCCAGGATAATAAACAGCAGATTTTAACCTTGTTTTTTTTTTGTAAAAGGTTCATTTATATGACAATGGATAATCTAAATTTAAAATCTCTTTTTCTCCACATTATGTGCAGACGTAAGCTTACTTCTCATAAAAATTAATTTGACCATTTTAATGGTCTATTCCTGTCACTGATATTTTGTTTTAACCAGATAATGATTTTTAACACACAAGAACACACATACATATAAATACACGTATTTCTGCTTCTTCATTTTCTACAAATATGAGACAAACATCGCCTGGTCCACACACCAGACAGATATAGTTTGATACATATGCAACAGAACTCTAAAAAATATAAAACAAAGATTAAGGGATTATAATTATTTCCGTTTCCATTTTCATTTTCAGACCATTGTACGTGGAAGCTTTATCGGCCATGGTGACTACATCTCAGCAGCCCTCTCAGACTTGAGCAGGCTCTCCGTGACGAGTTCCAACTCCTTGCGAAAATCCAGCCCATCCTCACGAAAGAGGGCTCAGTCTTTGGGTCGGCTGGGAGAAGTCAAAGAAACCACGAGCTACCAGTATGAAGACTTGAGCCAGAATGGGAAAAGTGAGGGCCAGCGCTGGAAGGACAGAGTCCGGAATGTCAGGAGTGAAAGTGGGAGTCCGCACGTGGGCTTGAGGAAGAGCGCTACTCTTCAAGCCAATGGCGTGCTGCCAAGGGCCAAGTCCACTCATGAAGTATCTCTGACGTCTCCGGACAGCCAAACACCATCAAGCTGTAGCCTTCAGCAAGGCAGCGAACTGGGCAGCTCAACAGAAAAACTGAATTTCAACCATCAGCCCAACGTGATGAAAAGGGAAAAGCCACACGGGAGGATTCCTCTTGAGCTGAGGCCTGTCTCCTGCTTCTATACATTGGGGAATCACTTAACAGATGGACAGCAGCAGGCCGAGTCGGGCTCCAACACCCCTGAGCTCAGGACAAAAGACAGGCTCTTGCAGAGGCCTCTCAACAGCCCTGGGCGGCCATTTTCTTCGTATGACTTACAGGTAAGGTTTAACTGATCAAATCAGCCAATGTTTACAGCTCAGTAATAAACTCCATTGGAAAACATGCTTTTTAGAAATTCTAAGAAACACATTTAAAAATGTTTAAAATAAGATGAAATCCAATTTCTATGATGAAAAATAACAATATCCTGATTATCAGAATGTACATTCTAAATCATCAGATTATGATTATTATGTCATTAGCTGGAAACATTTGAAAATGAAAAAGAAGTCCCCAGAAATGAACCTTTTAATTTTTCTTAGCTAATTATGTTATTATTCTAAAATATATGTAACAAATACAAAGCCATATTTAGATTTTATTGTATTACACATTAAAAATTACTTTTAAATTATACACTATTTCTTTCTAATAACAACAATGACAACAAAACGTCAGGCTTCACCTTAAGTAATTTTAATCTTGATTGTTGATTTATTATGTTTTCCCTGGCACAACCTTTTATTAAAAAACCAATCAAAAATTATTTTTTTAAATTTCTAATTTGTATATCTCTTTGTTCCTGAAATGCACTGAACCCTTTAATAAGTCATATACAACTCTCAAAGGCTCATTGTACCCCTGAGCTATAACCCTTGGTTATTCTAGCACAGTCAATACTCTGGTGTGTCTTACTGTTGATGTGAACTACAGGCCCTGAGAGGCTAAATGGGCTGTTGTTGTTCTAAAAACTTGTTATGCTCACATTTTAAGATAGATGCATATTTAGCATTCTTGTTTTTTCTGCCTTGGGCTTCACTGAGTGAGGACACACTTAATTTATTTATTTTTTCTTTGCTAACTGCATTATTCCTAAGAATAGAAGGGAACAGAAATTATAGGACATTATGGTACATATTAACTGGAATTAGAGCATCCTCTAGGTATTATTATTTGGAATATGATCTTCATAAACAACCCTCGCTTGACAAGCCGTGATAATAATCATCGTATTGTCAATTTTGGAGCATTTGCAAAAGAGCTCTTTTATTTTAAAAGCAGGCTATTCTTTAAGTGAAGATGGCATTGCATGGCAGTGAAACGTGATCTGTGAGTTACAGCTTTTCATAGCTAGCAAACATTGAAACACTGTTTGTTGCCAGGAGCCTAAGATACTTTCAGACTTAATACCATTAATACTAATGTTTCAGATAAGATCACTTTATTGGCCATTTCTTGTAATAGGCTTTTGCCTTTTCACATATCCCAACTTGCTCTCCATGAGAGATAGAGGGAGAGAAGCTTGGGGTCAGAGCACAGGGTCAGCCAGGTCCCCAACGGAGTAGGATTCCTCTGCCGGCCGTGGGATCCAAACCGGCAACCTTACAGCCACAGGCATACTGTAGATCCTTAGCCACACAGCCACTGCACATCCTTTAGAAAGGAAGCCTGTTCCACTTGTCAACTTGTGCATGTGTTCAGTTGAGATCAGGTGTTCCAATGGCTTATGGGCCTGAGAGGGGTCATGCAGCATTGTAAGAGTTGTGTGAGAACCATTACAGTTTTCTGTGAGTGCATGGGTGGACCTGTGGGTGGCACTATTCCGTCTGAACCAGAATTAAAAAAAATATAGAACTTAGAACGATCAAAGGGCACTTTGTGTTTTAGGACATCCTTTGGATGAGACATTAAAGATAAATTCTGTTAAAGCCACTTGGGGCCCTTGCCTAAAGTTCTTAAGCAATTTCTCACTTCGACTGATCAGCTGTGTGCAGTGTGCCTGCTGTCACGTAATGGCTACTGTGTGCAATCCAGATGGGTGTTGAACCTAAATCTATGAGGTGAGCCCTTTTGTGAAATGTTTTGGGATCCTTTAGGATCAAAAACACTAAAAAGATGCAACCAGTTATTATCCTCATTATCTGCGAGATCGAACACAAAAATTTTGGAAGATTATATAAGATTTGGAAAATTATATTATTTTATAAACATCAAAATGTGGCTTTTCCTCTGTGAAATACTACAACTATAACCTTATTAGCTCTAACTGAACTATGTAAATATTTTGCACAGTTAGACTTTGCAGCCATAAGGTTGCTTTTTTCAATGATTCCCCTGACAAGAATATTTACCTGTCCTTGTTACAGGTCCATCTCCTTCTGTTAAACCTACTACAATTAAAAAAATTAAATTGTTGAGGGGATGTCAATCAGAAGAAGAAAGAGAAACAATCCAAATTATTGAAAATCAGAGCTTGAAGAATGTTTGTGTATCTTGGGTTTTTGCAGGAACATGGGTGTTGGCGAGCTGACAGGGCCTTGAAGGCAAAATAGAAATATATCAAATGATATTTCAAAGATCACTATGAGTCATGATCAGCCCTCCATTTACATTTTCTTTTTTGAATGTCAGTTTTTCATGTGTAATTCTAATGAGCATTAATATGCTGACAGGCATTAAAAACTCCTGTTGCTTTTTTAATGCCTGCAATTCAGCAGGCATTACTCACAAAACTGGACTATTAGCTTTATGTAATTACAGAATTGGTAATATACCTCTTACAAGGTGCAATTTACAATACAAAGTGTCTTTTAGAATTCTAACTTAATGTACTGCAGTGTTGTTACTTATGCTGCATGTTTTATTTTTATAAATAACACATTTTATAAGTAACTTGAATTTCTTGCTTATAAAATATGTATTTTAATTTTTACTAGAACTTACTTATGAATTATTTAAAAGGCCTGAGTATGAAGCTTCATCAACATCTGCTTGGAAATGAATAGCAGCTCATTGTCTAAATTAAATCTACACTGCATCTTGTGCAATGGTTGTAGCAGGGATGTTATTTCTGTCCTTCACTGAGAAATTTAAATGTAAATCACTGCAATAATGCAAACGCTCTTCTCTGCCTTTACAGGCAGACTCAGTCTTGAGACATCAGCATGGTTTCCTGCCCAATGGCACCAGCAGTCCTCTGATAACAGGCACAAGAACTCATAAACCGTTGCGGCCTTCGTCCAGTTACACGATCGGACTACCGCCTAGACAGAACGGCACAAATGCATTTCTGAAAACAGCCACCAGCCCCCCGCCAGCTCTGCAACGACAGGACAGTCCCTCTCAGCCCAGGCCTTCTCCAACTGGATCTCCTGCTACCAATCTACCCAGCACCTGCTCCCCTTCTCTTAAGCCCCCTCCATATGCTTCTCCTAAGCCTGTCCAGGACCCGCCCAAAGTAACCCATGAGCAGTTCAAGGCTGCTCTCCAGATGGTTGTGGACAAAGGAGACCCTCGGACTTACTTGGAGAACTTTGTGAAGATAGGGGAGGGCTCAACTGGGGTTGTGTGCATAGCCAGAGAGAAACACAGTGGACGTCAAGTAGCTGTGAAGATGATGGACCTCAGGAAGCAGCAACGCAGAGAGCTGTTGTTCAATGAGGTACATCTCTTTCTCGTAAGGAGCTGACAGTCAGGCCACATTTTCAAATGTGAAACCAAGTTTTTGTCATGTGCTCAGAGGTAGCTGAAAGCAATTTATAGCTTTATTTCAGAAACAAGCAGTTGTAGGAGATTGGGAGTTTAAATTTGCTGTAACAATCAGAAATTGTACCATTAAATTATGAGAGTTACTTGACAATGACTTTTTGGAACCAATTAAACTTAAATAATTAGATAATAATGTAGATTCTAAATATACAACATACACTTTATTGATATAACCAAAACATGCATAACAAGCAACAAACAGAATACGTACTGTATCTGTGAAACAATCTGTTGTGATATGAAAGCTCAGGGATTACAAAGATCAGAGTTAATAACTTCAGAGTTAAAATATAACGTGTTACAGTCTAGCTTGTAGGTTCTATCAGTCTCGTATAACTAAATCATGTTAATAATCTCAGACACAAGTAAATATGCATTTACTGTCATGAACTAAACAACAAACATATGTTTGTAATGAGAGTTTAACTCTCCAGAATTATGATGTGAAAAATTCCGAATTATGAAATTTTACTCAAACATCTTTTGTCAAAATGTCCTTGATGATTATAAACTTTGCGATGGTAGAAATAATTGGTTTCCATAGCAACTTGTGTTGGGGCTTAAGCAGCTCTGCCAAAGGTATTGTGTTGCCACCACAAAGAACGAGTCCAACTGTCTTAATTTTGTTGATCAAGCAATAATAACCGTGGGTTAGCAAGTCTTCTTCTGTTTCAGAACGAATATCTTGGCCAGAATTCTGCACTTTACTGACTTACCCTCTCGGCCTGGTGTCTTGGAGAAAAGTTTAAGTCATGACTGTCTGCAGTCACGTGGTTGTAAAAGTCTATTTGCAAGTTTAGAGGGAGATTTCAAGTTAGTGGTTAACTGGCGTAGTTGTGTTGGGTTACAGGTTATACAGGCGACATCACCAGTTGCTTATTGGCGTAGAGGCCATTAGGTTTGGTTCTGGACACAACACATCCCCAATTGTTTAATCTTCCTTAGGTTGATGGATAGTGATCTTTGACCTGTGGTTTTGGGACGAAACCAGCCTGGAGACCTGCTGGAGCCCATCCGCATTATATATCATTACATTGTTCAGCTTTATGATGTCTCTCATCAGAGGGGCCTCTTTAGCCACATTCCATCCACAGACAGCACTTGGCTGCTAGGTCAAGGCACACAAAGATTATTAGAAATCTTTAATAACACTTAAATTTAAATAAAATGAAAGGCCTTGCTACTACAGTCTTTTATGAATTTGGCATTCAGCAGTGACACAGAGAATGCTTTCTCCAATGCATAAAGAAGTTTAATGGACTAATATGTTTTTTGTAGAAATATTGACAGAATGTTCTATATTTTGTTTAATTAATTATGGGGTTAATTCTATATGCTTACTAACCATACACACTATTCTAAATGTTCCTTTCAGGTTGTCATAATGAGAGATTACCAACACAGAAATGTGGTAGAGATGTATAAAAGTGCCCTGGTAGAGGAGGAGCTCTGGGTTATAATGGAGTACCTGCAGGGTGGTGCTCTGACTAACATTGTATCTGAAACCAGGTAAGTCATTATATTTTATGAACTCTCAAAGAAGATATGCTGTTAAAATATTTTGCTTGTACTCTCATAGCCGAACAAGAGTCTAACAACTTTATATGAAGGAAAAGGATTCCACAGCTGTAATAGCAGTAAAGTTAAAGGTGTACTTGGTGCCAGATTTGCCTTGAAGTTTGAATTGATTTACAAAAACTAATCAAATACTGCAATACAAAACAGCGAAGTGAAACCAGAATCCTTAATTGATTCCTTTGTTTTTTTTTATTTTTTATTGTATTTAGGAACCTCATACAACCTAAACCACAGAAGGATTCGATCATTTTTTCAGGGGAGATGTATGTAATACTGACTGACAACAGTGTATGTTCTGTGATTGCAATTGTATTTACATGTTTGTTAAAATCTATTTCAGTCTATTATGTTTTTAGAAGTACAATGTTACTCGCTAATATTACAGCCCTACATGTTTTCATGAAAATATGAGAAAAATTCAAACTGATGAATTTTCATTAGGAGAAATCTCTGCATGTTGTCCATGTTGTAATTACCTCTTTTTCACATAACAGTTTTGGTTCTAATTTATATTCCAGGATTGGGTGAAATCAGTTTGCTAAATCATCATTGTTCCGTAGTACAGCAACCATATCCTTAACAGGGTTTTAATCTCTCCTCTTGTGAGTCCAGCTTCCTGAACTGAATATCCCCATATGAACTGACCCCCGGCTGATATTATTGATTGCACCTGAAAAATGTATTGTCTTCCTTGTTGTTTGATTAAATAAATTAATTGTTAAAAAAATAAATAAGTGGCTTGTTGAAACAGAACAGAAGAACAGAAGTTGCAGAAGAACCTCTATAACAGAAAGGAATGGATGGGGAATATGTTACACAATAACTATACCTTCATTTTTACTGTATTTATTTTAAATTGTGATAAATTATTTATTATCTTTCTTTAGTGCCCTTCATGGTATATCATTTCAAGGCATTGTACAATAAAGCAATCCAGAAATCTGGACAGATGCATAAATACACATAATAAAACAGCAAATCAAATAGATTTAAAAACAGTATAAAAGTGAATTTTAAGACAGGATTTTAAAGTTTTAACTGCATTATAGAATCTGATATGGGCTCTGAGATCATTCCACAGCCTTGGAGCATCAGAACAGAAAATACAGTCTCCCTGTGTTAGGAGCCTCATTCTGGGAACTGGAAGAAGGTCAGAGTTCATGGAGTGCAGGTCATGTGTAGGTGTATAGGGGGTTAACAATTCACTGATGTAGTCAGAAACCAAACTTTCAAACCCTTAAAGATGAGCAGCAGTGTTTTGATATACTGTATGGCTGGCACTGCATCACAAGAATCAAGCCTGGAAAAGACAAAAGCAAACGTTAGCTTGGAGAACTGGAAGAGATGTGTGCCAAGATGCAGAAAAATATCTAAAACAGAGATACAATGTTGTTTTTCTGGTGTGCATTTCATGCCTTTCCTGTCCAGAGCTGTGCAGATCCACCTCTGTTAAAGATTAAAAAAATAAATAAATAAAAAGCTACACAGTGACCCAACACCTTCAATAGTCATTAACTTCTTGAATTGATTAATTTTTATTTTGAATGGAGCATTGGACTAATGTAGGCATAGTTTAGTATCTATGTCAGAGGATTAAGGGTAAAAAGGTATATACATTATATTTCAGTGTGATATACATTTTTTTAAACTGTCCAATGTTATAAATTGGTAGTTAAAATTGTGCTAATATTTTTCCAGTTTAAATGAGACATCTGAGGCAATGTACACTGTCCTACATACATTAAAAATTGAGTTTAATTTTTAAACTATATACTTATTAACTCTTTCTTATGATCTGTATCCTGTGATATGACCCACCTACAGTATTTGTTTACCTTTCAAGATAGGGTTATGTACTGTGGGGGTTACTCATTTAATTCTCTTTCTACACCTGTCACATCTGTACTTTAAACGTTGATTAGTACATGAACTCAAGCCACAGTTGCAGCATTTCCAGAAAATAAGCCTCCAGTTAATCTTCCAAAACAAGCTTAAATCAAATAAATATAATCTTATACTTAAATACATTAAATTGTTTTTTTCAGGTAGATTTAACTTATTTTCTCAGTGAGAAAATTAATTTGGAAATGCTAAATTTTAAGTATTTTTGGGAATGCAGGAAAATGACTGTTTTTTTTATTTGCAGGTTAAATGAGGAGCAAATAGCAACTGTGTGTGAGGCAGTCCTACAGGCTCTGGCCTATTTACATTCACAGGGGGTGATTCACAGAGACATTAAGAGTGACTCCATTCTCCTCACTGTTGATGGACGGGTAAGTTTGATGTACAATTGGAGTTTGTTTATACAGGATTAAGGGTAAACACAGATATTTGCACTGGCAAGACTAGTCACAGAGAAGAGTATGTTTTCCATTTTGTGGCAGATTTGTTTCAGTACTCACGAAAATACAGTCCTGATGTGTGATTTGTGGTTTTCATTTGTTCATTAAGAACACTCTACATAACGCTTTGCTTAAGAAGAAAAACAATACCCACAAAGGGAAGAGTCTATCAAATGAAACACATTTATTAATTAAACTCATTACCATTCTTCAAAAGTTTACTTTCTGATATTGATCAAATTGATGTGTAAATGAATCAGCACAAAATATCCAGCACATGAGAAGCAATTAAGATTTATTTAATCAGGATACCTTTAGCATCAGTTTTCCTTTTTAATTATAAGAATTTCTAGATGCTATGAGGATGAATACATGGTGTATTGTATGAATTGTAGTTGGAAGACCACAGATGGTAATAAAAAAATGATATTGTTTCTGTTTGTTTTGTGTAGGTCAAGCTGTCAGACTTTGGGTTCTGCGCACAGATTAGCAAGGATATCCCAAAGAGAAAGTCTCTGGTGGGAACACCATACTGGATGGCTCCTGAAGTAATTTCCAAAACACCTTACGGCACAGAGGTAAGGAAGCAGGATGATTTAGAAACTCACTCAACTTTTTAACATGCAATTTAATTTTCAAGGTATTAATCTGTCTGTTTTCATGTCTCTAAACTATGCTGAGATATTATATAGACATTAGAAATACACTTTACATTTTTCCTGTACCCTCAAGATAAATAATATAACAAAGTATTTCTCATGTTAAACTTAACAAAAGCTGGCATGTGCTCTGCGATTCATACCAAACCAAATTTAGCACAATGTATTGTGTTGCAGTAATTTCATTTTTCCAGTGAATCATGAAACTTTCTTAATAATTCAATCTTATGGACCAGATGACCATCACTAGACAACAAAAGACATTTCTTGTGCTTTTAACAATGATTCCCCTGCCTCAACACCAGCTTTATAGCTAAATTTAAACCCATTTGAACACTGTGAATCATCACTGCTTGAATACAGAAATGACAGGCAGGGAGAATGAAAAGTTAAGATGTCACTGTTTTCTGTTTGAACCTAGTCATTTATACTTGCTATGAATGTGAGAACGAGGACATTGTTAGCTCAGATCCTGAAAACCAGTAAGGAACCTCTTTCAAATGCACCTTACAACACAGCCAGTAGGTTAGAAAGATGAAACATTTATCTCTTTGTAAGAATGTCTTCTATATATGCAGTCCACACATCTAAGCTCAGATACCCCTTTAATAATAAATAATTATTAAATTTAATTTTCATGTATTTAATTTTCATGTATTTTAATAATTTTCATGTATTTATTATAGAAATATCTACTAAAATTTCACTATCATCTTCATGGTATTGGATTTGAGGATGCAACATTTGTTTCAAATCGTTGCATTTCTGTAATAACTCTGTAAGTTTTGGAAATATTTTCCAGAACACAACTGTAAGCTGTACATCTACTGGACTGCTGCTGTGCATGTCCCCATCTTAATCTATATTCAAACAGTTACTGTAGCTCACTCTCTTGTGATAGTGTTTGGTTTGTGTCCTCGCTTGTGTTTTATACAGTAGTTTGCGTTTGTGTTCATTGTCAGGTGGATATCTGGTCCTTGGGAATTATGGTGGTGGAGATGATAGATGGTGAGCCCCCCTACTTCAGTGACGCACCAGTGCAGGCCATGAAAAGACTTAGAGACGAACCAGCTCCAACAGTGAGAAACACCCATAAGGTGAGCTGCACTGGCACATGCTATCTCAGTGCTTTCCCTTCCATAAAGAAATGATCTAGCAAGCCCACAGTATAATGTAATTGAAAGAACTATTTAATGTGGGGAATAATAGCTTTTATTGCCGTTAGGTAACAAAGAAAAGAAAACACGCAGTAGCAATTCAGCATTGCTAGAGAGAGCCTTCAGGGTTGGCATTTTTGTATTTGACATTTCCTAATGAGTCATGTATTTAACATTATGAGATCAATGACAATAAAACAGATGTAGAACAATGGTTCCCAACCTTTCCAGGTGTGCAGACCCCTTTTTTTTAGTTCTACAGACCATCACGTGCTACTAGTTGTTTTTACACACATGTTATATATACAATATAGGAATCTAATGTCATTCATATTTATTGACTTTACTTTGAGTAACATACTGTACCTAATGAGATGACTGATACTGCTTTTCTGACTTCAAAGAATGGTTATCGGGTCAGAATGATGAAAATGTTAAATCTGATGACAGTGTTAAAACTATATATGAATCACACTTGGGGACCCATTGATGCTGAACTATCTGGAAAACACTGGGCACATACTGTAAATGAAATGGCTGGTATTCACATGCACTGTAATATGCTCTTTTCAAAGCCCAAGAAAGAGGGTCATAGTCTTAACCTTGCTGGTGAAGATTGTATAATTAATTAGAAAGCAACATAGGTTCCTTATTGTCGCAGTGCCACAGATTATAATAGAAAATATAATAGAAAATAGAAAATGCCATTAGCCTCTGTGCCTCTGATAGCACTAGTTTATTTTTTTTCCATCGAGTTAATATGCTGAGTAGTGTACAAATAAGTGTATTAAGTTTAAAATATTTTGTTTCTTGACTTAATAGATCTCACCAGTTCTCAAGGATTTTCTTGACCGCATGTTGACCCGGGATCCTTTGGAAAGAGCCAGTGCCACTGACCTTCTAGAACATCCCTTCCTCCTGCAGTCTGGAACCCCCCAGTGTCTGGTGCCCTTGGTGGACCAGTACCGCAAACGTATGTCCAGGTGTTGACATGGGAGTACTCCTTCCTGTTCTCCTCTATTGGTTACTGCTGCTATCTTGGTGAGCAGGCAGCATCTCCGAAGCTGGTCGGCCACAGCAGATATGATGTCAGGGAACGTCATGGGCTTTGGCTCAGAATCACTGCAATATGTGGCACTGCCTGATCCACCCTCACCTGGGCCTCACGGTAGACAAAGACAGCGTTTCTCTCGTGGCCTGGAAACACCTCCAGAGCTGTTTACTGAAATGTTAACACTTGCGGATGAGCTGCGATGACCTCACGTAGTGAAAGCAGCACTGGTGTTATCTACTATACTGAAAATTGTTCAGTTAGCATCTTTGTGAATTCAGTGCAGGTGCTGAATTCAGCAATAAATGTCTCTTTGCACTGACTTTTACTAAGTCATTTTACTCAGCCTGGACTTTGCTACAGAAATCTCAAAATAAACACAAACGTTTTTTGACCTATGCTTCTCGGACAGAAGTTATTGCATCGTGAAATCATTGGTTTTAGTTCCAGCCAGAGAGAGTCTGGTCTTGACTTGGGACTCCCCAGACTCATTTATCCTCAGTATTCCACATTAACAAATAATTGACAGGCTATGTTTCAGCTGGACAGTCCACAGCAATGCTAATCAGGCAACTGATGTGGCCATAGGGACACTATTAGATTTGTCCACCACCTCCTAGCTTTTGAGTGAAATCATGTGGATATATAGGTTTATATGCAAATTAAAGCAAGAGAACTGTATTATAAGGGCACAACAACAATGTGCTACAGGGAAGTTAATTGTTAAACTGCATTTTAAATAGTTGTTTAACATTTAAACAATGACAAATGTATTATTTTTTCCATAAATGTAACCAATATTTACTATATAATTAGTTTTGCTTTTGTATTTATTGCATTTTTTGTATCAATTGCACATGCTTTTCTTTAAAGTATTGTTGAATATTGTTAAGATGAGATGTTGTAAAAAAGACTTTTATCCTTAGAGTTTTATGGTTGTACAGTTTACCTCAGTTGTAATCAGGGGAAGGTAATGTAAATACAGAAACAATATATCTCTTGCATTGAGCAGCTTTATTGCTTAAATGGTTTACATAATATTGCATCCTTAGGCTTTTATACAGTATATTTGCTTTAATGTTGAAAGTTTACCATTTTGAATACATAAGTGTATTTAGCTTAGACTTTATCCTCATACTTGTTGCAATTTCTGTTTTTCTGATCTTACAATGAATGAATTAAAAATGAAAAAAGACAGATAATAAAAATTGGAGGTTTTGTGTTTGCATTGTTGTAAATGTTAGCCTTCCCATTTAAAAACACACAGACTTTACAGGCACATAAGGAAATTCGTTTTGTATAGTTTTAATGGCACATGTAACTATACAGTAAGACTTCTGTTTGTTTTTTGCTTTATATTTTATTTGCATTGTTCTCTCTCACACGTGTGTACCTCTGAAAGATATAATTCAGGAATGTTTTTAGACTCCACAGTACTGATGGAAATACAGTATATCACTGTAAAACATATTTTAGGAACCTGTGATGTCTCTTCAGTCGAGAGTTTTTTTAGACACCACAGTACAGTTATCAGAGCCTTCTTCCACCAGAGGAGATATTGCTAATCTTGTACCACACCACACCAAGATGTCCCTGCATTCCTTTAAGAGATAATGCCACAGAACACTGTCTGCTGAAAATATGGAAGCTTTTTAATATTGGAAATAAATTTATTTTTAAAAAAGTGGTTGAATGTTTTTTTACACTGTAAGTACAGTATTTAATACTAACACTAATCTAGAGTTGGCTTAACATAGCCGTAGTCTATTGCTGATTTGAACAGGAAAGTCTTTTTCTGAGGCATCTCTGAACTTTTTTCTGAGGCGTCTGATTTTTTTCACTAAATGTAAATATGTCTGAAAATATTCTTTGACACGGTTTTATTAAGAAAACTGATGTGTCCATATATCGGCATGTGTAGAGGGAGGTTGGTTTTATCTAACTTGTAGATTTTGACACTTTATATCCAGGTAGTACAAACTGGTAATACATTAAGCCTTCTTCCAGAAAGGCTGGGCATTAATACCATATTAACAATATACAGCTAGACTCTTCGTAAGAGAGAAATATAGAATTATATTATTTTGATTTGTTTTTGGCCAAAAGATTAAATGAAGTAAATGACCTCTTTCTTTATGGTGATATACAGTACTGGAAGCTTTCAGAGAAATACACTCTCTAATTTCTTTAAACTGCACCAAGACTGAAGTCATGCATCTTTGCATCTCCCATCAATGGGTTAAAGCCAATACAGTAACTCTATCTGAATGAATGGTAAATCTATATGAATGGTACTGTACTTGAATTTCAATCTAAATTGAAGAATTTGGTAGTGATACTTAATCCAGGCTCTATTAAATGTCTCATGTGCAAAATATTGTAGAAACATTCTTCCATCTCTTCCATGATGATCTTCCATCTCAGAAGCATTGCCAGACTACTTTCTATGTTGTCTCTGACTGTAACAAAAAACTGATCAACACATTCATCTTCTCATCTTTTCTACAATTGAATACTGCAAACTTCAGAACTATATGTCCAGAATTGGGCAACCAGACTATTGACCAGGTCAAGTGCAAATGATCATATTACCTCTGTCCTGGAGTCCTTGCAGTTGCTTCCTATCAGGTTTTGTTTTGATTTTCACCTATAAGGCTCAGAACTTATACTTATACAAGACTTTTATTTAACTGGTGTCTGTGTCTGCTTCTTACATCCTCGACTGCATTTCAAATCCCATGTGTTATATGTACACATGCTTACACACTTAGCAAGCCAGTTTCAGACCTGCATCTAAAATAACCCTTCAGAATGCTATTTTCCTTTTTATAATTTGCAGAAACGAGACTTGATTGCTTTTCGGGTCTTTCCAAACAGTATGGTATCTTGAACGCAACATAGTGCATTGTACCCACAGGGTCCAAATTTGCCCTATAAAAGGTCTCTTTTAATAAAATCACTTGACAGAGAATGTTATTAATTGTAAAAACGTTAACTCACAAACTGTTCTTTCGCTCTATACATTATGTCCGATTATGTAAAAATCTGAAATCAGATTAATGTGGAGACATACAAGAAAGTTAACTTTCCAGAGAAAGTTCTTTTTAAACCCTTCATCACATAGGGGAAAATATTTTTTTTTTCTTCAAACGAAACGTTTTCAATATGTAATCAAGGATAGTTATTAGTTTGATTACTTCATATTACGTCTGGTTTCACCCACTGAACAGTATGGTGTTATTATTATTATTATCATTGCCTTGATGGCACATTGAAACATTGAATAAGTACTTATTTTGACAGGTTCAAAAGACTTTAGGAAATTAGGAGAAAATGTAAGGCGATAGAGTACATTTTGTAAAGAATAATCAAAACCAACACATAACAAACAATAAACGAAGTTAATAATTTATTATAGTTTATTAACATTAAAAATAATTACAACAAAAACGGTCATATATTTAGAACACACTAGGTTCAGAAATATGTTTCTTTAAGACAACTACATTTGATTGCATCTTATTTTTAACTATTGGACACAATAGGACAACATTGTTACTGCAGATGCCACAGTTGGCTACAAATGTATACAGATGCAGTACATTCAGCTTCAATGCGATAAGGTGCAGTATATAATATTCTATCTACAGTATACATGACTTGGACTTACAGCTTTTTGCTTATAGCTTATAGCTTTTTGTTCATGCTTTTTAGAAATGTTTTCCTTAAACATCAGTTTTAGTTGTCACACTTCTGCATTCGTGATACTTTTATCTTAAGCTCTTTACATAGATATTAAAACATTTTTATTTTTAAATAATTTATCTCCGCTAAAATATTCTATAAATATTTACTTTTGCAGTGATTATGTTTACGTTACATTTCAGTATTGTAATTGAATAAATATGGTTAATCTTTCATCATTTCATATTTTATTAAAGTATTCGTTCTTTTTTACAAGTAGCTGTTTCCTTATTTAAAGAATGCTCTGAAATAATGTTTTTATGACGTTTTAATTAATACTCTTTACACATTATGGATGACATTGTAGCCATTATGTTCGAACTCACATTTTACTCCACTGATGCTGTCGACGCTTGGTTGATTATTTACTTTCTGGTGCGTGTATGAAAGAGGAAACGTCTCGGATCTGGACATCCTGACTCTTTCACCATCTGACACAGAGGGGAAGTCTTTTACCAGTTTCAGGAACTCTGGGGCTGTGAACCTCCGGAGTAACCGTGTTCCCAACGCAGAAATCATCGGCGGCCTCATCTGGATCCTCTCCGGTGGCATCTCCACTCTCTGGGTGAGAAGTTTGTCTGGGCGCCCGTACTGTGGAAGGCTTAGTCTCTTCTGACACATTCTTATTCCCGAGTGCGCAGAGCTGTCAATTTCTTTAGAGCTCAAATTTATATTTGCTGGCTGGCTGTGTTCGAGCTGCTCAGATTGCTCCCGCCTCTTGTGATTTAGTAGCGTTTTAGGCGCAGTGAGATATTTGTCAGAGTCATTCATCACGGAATACGAGTTCTCTTGGTACTGCATTTTTGCAATTACAGATTGCTCACCCTGAAGTGACCCCCTCCTAACTCTTATGGAGGGATCGGTTGTGTCAGACAAACCACCTTGATCTGATTGCTCGCTGTTGAATGACTGTGCTTTGCTCCAGACTGGAATTCTTTCTATCTCCTCTTGTGTAACTTCAGTGTCTTTGTACCCACCTGCACTACTTTGCTCTGCTGTGCCTTCTGTTTTAAAACCCTTTCTGTCCTTCAGTTTGCAATTTTGCATTTGTTTGACTGTGAAAAGAGCAGTGCTTTTAATTTCCTGGCCATCCTTGTTGAAGTTTCTGTGAAGCTGCTGCTGGCCTTTTTTTTCTGGGGACTGGTTTTGAACTTTGACTCGTTTTCTCAGTCCATTGCTGTCGCCTACTCTGAGTTGCTTTTGAAACACAGCAGGCAGGTGATCTTCACATTTACTGTGGAACTGTTTGGTGAACCTTTCCAGCACTTGTCTGGGCAGCCGATTGGGCCGCCGTGTTTCTCCCTGTTCTTTCCTACTCACATCCACGAGCTGCTCTTCCAAACTGAGGCATTTATTTCCTGGGATGCTCAGTGCCTGGACACACTGGTTGTGTCCAAAGAAATTCGCCACTTGGATGGCTGAGTGTCCAGCTTGATTGGTCCTGTCCAGCTTCAGCCCAAGCCTCTTGAAAGCTCGGATGAGAAATTCCAAAACCTGGCTGTGACCGGAGCAGGCAGCATACATCAGGGCACTATTACCCCACGTGTCAGATATTTCAGGGTCTGCATTGAACTGCACAAGAAGCTTCACCACATCTAGGTGTCCCAGTTCGCACGCCAGGCTCAACGCTGTCCTTCCCTCATCATCCTGGCAGTTCACATCTGCTCCCTTCTCCAAAAGAAGTCTAGTGAACTTCACTCTGGTTGCTGGGTCTGGTAGAGATACAGCAAACATCAGAGGAGTTTTGCTGTTCTCTGTTTTGGAGTTGATTATCCTTCCATCCAAGGCATCCAAGATGAAGCGAGCCAAATGCACTTTGCCACTATGCATGGCTTCCAAGAAAGTCTTGGTTCCAGATCCTTGACACAAGTCTTTTGGACGAAGCATGCCTGCAATTTTCTATTATTTTGATTCAGGAGATTTCTCTTACTGAAGTTTATCTAATGAATTCTACAAGTTGAGTTAGCTCACACTTTGCATCTTCTGTCCTTGTGTGTGTGGCGTGTAGCTGAGTGATGCTAAGGGAAGAGGTGTGTGGCTTTTTATACCTTCTTATTCATACTGCCTCTGTTGCTATGGGAACAGCCGTCCGAGGCTTGTGATGCTCTTACAGCATCCATTCAGAATAACTTCTCCATGCCGAGAGGAGAGGGAAGGCTGCGATCTGTAACTAAACAAATGCACAAGGAATCAGTTTGTATTTTCATACCTGCAGGCAATAGTGATGAGTATCACTTCCAAAAGGAGCCACTTATCATCTGTTGTTATGTCACCGAGGCTACATTTTTTTCTGTTGATGGATATAGCCCTGAGCTTTAAAATGCCGCATGTACAAGTGCACTTTGGAATGCTTATTTTTTATTTTAGGTGTGAATAAGAAGAAAAAAACGCTGTGCTCCTAATACCACTGTGAAGTATGCATAAAATAAATTAAATAGTACAGAAAATGGACTTCCCTTCAGTAAAAGACATCTAAATTTACCCTGTTGCAGATTGGCAGTATTTAGTGTTAAGTGGTTGTGTTTCATTCCCCATCAAAACAAGAGATATAGCAAGAAAGTTTAAATGTGTAAAACAAGCACTTTAAATTAAAGCATCTTTTTACTATATTTCAGTAAAAAGTCCTTTTGCCAGAAATGCATTTCAGGACATGACATAACCTTTAAATTTTTATATTGCTAGTTTTATCTTAGCTATTTAAAGAGATTAATCTTTTATTAATTAAATGAAAACATTATGCAAGTTAAATTTCTTTCTCTCCTTTTTATTTAATATATATTGAAGCTGAAATTTCAACAGAAACTCAAGGAATGTGCGTGTTTGTGAAGTGACCATCTTGTCAGTTTTATAAATGAGACTTCAAAAATTAAATCCACATTTAAAAGAAGACTTTCAGAAAGAGAACACTTTTGCATTGCAACTGTTTTAGGATGGCAAAATTATACAGTAGTAAAACACAGAACCTCATATTAGCTAGTCGTTTTGAGTAAAACAGCACACAATACAATACACAATACAGTACATTTCTCTTTTTAGTTAAATTCATGTCATGCTGCCTTACTCTAAGATTTGAAAATATGTTTTAGATATGTTAGGAAAGGAGTGAAATTAACTGAATTAACTTTGTTCTTTATTGAATATAGAGTGAAATTACTGTATATTTTACAGCATTTAGGGAGCTTGTTAGTGCACTGGTACTACTTTTACAAGGTTTCATCTTCAGAAACACCTTGTTGTGCAGTATGACCTTGGTGCTAAATGTCAGGCACCACCTGCTTCTGTACCAAAGCAACCTGTGAAAAAGCCTGACATTAATTAGATGCTCTCAATGATCCATAAACTGTGAGTATCTGATATACTAACTATGTAAGACCCTTTCTGATAGTCGAGTGATTGCACTTAACACACTTAATTAAATCTGCTGCTTGTCCCTGAAAAATAATTAGAATTATTTTACAACAAGTATTCAGAATTTGTCTGAATGCTGTCTAAGGTCTGTGTGGGCTTTGAATCATTGATGAATGAAGGGGATGAATAGGAAATTTAAATTTGTGAAAGGTCCAGCCGTAGATGTTTGTTAAAACGAATGGCATTTTAAGTTCCATTTTGTGCTGCTAATGTTGACCATTTTATACAGATACCTAGTGCCTTACAAAAATGGTAGAAACTGTACCACTTTGTTCCTGGTATAAAATACCCTCACAGATGTATTCTATGTTGCTCAATTCTTTTGCTTGGATTTTTATTACTTTATTGTCCATCTTGTTTTTCTTATCAAATATAGAATACTTAATGCAAATACTGTATAACTTTAATGTTTTAAATTTAGCCAGTTGCTGTTTGTCTACCAAATTACTGAATCCCTGCTATTCTCCAAACCTTCCTTCCCCCCTTCCAAGGGGATATTCAAAACCACTGATGCTCTTTTCCCATCCACTATCTCCCAGTCTTCCCAAAGCAATACTTACTATCAGCCACTAACAATGTGCTCCTGCAATGAACCAGGATTATTCCAGAATTAGGAAGCCCTCTGAAACCGTTCAAAATTCATGTCTTAAAATAGGTTTCCCTCCAACAGTCCAAGATAAAAACTGCCTTCTAGGGAATACAACCCACTTGTTCATTTGCTTCAGTCAGAATGATGCAGATTGTGCACTAAATGCAGATTATTATCCAGTAGTATAAATATCTGTTCGGCATCTTCTACATTGCTGAAACAACTGAGTTGACAGCACTGAACTGGCATTTCAATTAATCTGTAAATTAAGGCATACTTTGTCTAAAACAAAGAAAACTGAAGCAAATGAAACTATTACAAACACTTCTCTTTAAAATGCTTGCTAACATCAACATTTACAATCCGGTTCTAATTTTGACTGAAATCCCCAAAAGAATAAAATAAAATCAAATAAATGAAAACAGGACAAGTCACAAAAAGCCACATGCTGTCCATATTAATTGCATTTCCTCAGTAAATATAGTGGCAAACCATGCCTTTTAATCACTGCTGACAGCCACCTGGAAATAATGATCACTTTTGGCTAGCCACTCTGTGGGTTTTTTATGTCATTCACATAAAAAGCCTCTATCGACAATCAATTGTTTTCTAGATAGAAACCAATCAAGCTGGTTCAATGCTCTCTGTAAGCAAAATGTATTTACCCTGGGCTTCACAATGACTCCAGTTTATTCTCACTATTTTAACAACATTTTAGAGTCGTACTGGTTTAGAGAGGTCATGTGTACAAAGGATGTGTCCTATTGACTACTAGTAAGTAGTTCAGATTTTTTTGCCCCACTGCAGAAAATAGAATAATATTCTTTACATTTCACTCTTTTCTGTAACTTGTTTTTGTAAGTCCGTTGTTTCATAATCTACGTTAAAATTTTATACCTCTGGACAACATATAAAATTGTTGTTGGTGTGTTCTAAGCATTACAAAATGTGTCTACTTAATGTGGTTTAAGTACAGTTACAGGTAATAAAGCAGTGTATAACAGTAAAAGTGTAGTAAATCATAGAAAGGTATGATATAACATAAAAAATGGGCAGCTGATTTATATCAGCAAATATATCGGAAAATTATATTGGTTGAATTGGAAATTATATTGGTTGGAAAATTGCACCGGTTGCCTGCATGCTTAATACAGTATGTTGACCACATAAGGAGTATTCGGTATGGAGAGATATTTTTGTATGTTTGTAAATTATGGTTAATTGTGTTTCGAAATGTGGACAAAAGGTGTTTTAAAAGGGGATAAAATATAGTATGCTAGAGAATTAGAACACTGAAAAATCAAGCATTGAACTTATTTTGTGTATGTGAGGAGTTGAAAGGCTTGATTTTTAAATGTCTTATTTCTTAGAACATAGGCCTAAAACAATTACCCTTCATCACTAAATATCAGAAACCCTACCACTATGAATGCAGGTTTTCCACTTCAGTCAGGTATTAACAATGCCAATTGCCAATGAAACTATCAAGTATAAATAGTGGAATAAAATTTTACATATTTCACAATAAATAACTATTAATTCAAATACTCGGTTTCCTCTAGTCACCTTCTTCAGTTCAAGAACTACTAATTCCTTGGTTCAGAGAACAGGCCTGTCTCAGTCTTATACAGTAATTATCAAGCCCGACTTCAGCTCCACAGAAAACATGGACTAAGTGTTGAGTGATCTGAAAGACTTCATTAAAAAGGTATGTTTTTTTTTCTCAAAGGAAAAATTATGCTAAAGCTGGACAATATAAATATAAAATTCATATTCTATATTTAGATTCATATGAAAATAATATCAGGCTGAAATAAGGGTTTGAAAGCCTTATTTATTTTTCCTACGCTATTGCTATTGCTTTCTCAATCTGAGAATGCCATCCAGCCATTTCTTGAAAGATGCCAGGAATTCAGCTCCAAGAACATGACTGGCATTTTGTTCCAGACAACCACTACTCTTTGTTTAAAGAAGTGCTTCTTATTCTGGATAATAAAAATGCATTTCCATTTGGGTACTTGATTCACTGAAGTAGTCCTCATATTGTGACTGCATATATGTTCGAAGCTGTTTGGTGCAATGATGTAATAGTACTGTTCTTTTGGTACATGTTGCTATGTCAGAACAGCCCAGGAGAGTGAAGAACCATGGCAACTCAAATGAAAAGAGGACTCTGTGACCTCGCCAAACTCCCAGATCTTCATTCACACTCTACTTAAACCTCAGAATGTCATATGGCCCATAAGAATGATGAGTAATTGTATTTGATGGCTAATTACCGAAGACAAAGAGCTATTCTCAATTTTTTGTTTTTTACAAAATGGTCCTTAGATCTAGATAATACTACACATTCAGGCAGTCAATCAATGTTCTTAAACTATACAGTAGGTACAATTCATGTAATTACTCAGATAATTACTATATAAGAACAAGTAATAGGTTTATTCCATGCTGAAAAAAAGAGGAAAGAGAACACAACGTTTCGGCTGTGGAGCCTTCTTCAGGTGCTCTATATTACTAATTACTCTATATACAGCTGTAATGCACATAGTTTAATTTGGATCTTTGTTGTTTTTTGGTGTACACTAAGAATTGATGCATTCAGTTACTCTATTATTTTACTGTAAGTGTTTTAATATTGGTTTAATATTCATGCACAACTGATGTGTTGCATATGGTATGTTTGCCACAAAGTGTGAGTAAATCTCTAAGGCTTTAGTTATGGTTTTTGATTGAGTTGTTTTTGATTTTTTTAAAATGTCACTTGAAGATTATTTTGAAAAAAAAAGGTCCTTTTTGAGCAGTGTCTCTGCCTAACAGTAATGAAAATCATTTTTATTTCCAAAAGATTCTCTTTAAAATAATTTGTAGGCATATCTAAAGATTTGAAAGAGTTTCTTTTGAAGATTTTTTATCAAGAGGCTGTATGATATGAAGATGTAGCTGTAGATGTAATGAGCTCTGTAAGGCTTTTTTAAATTTCCATTCTGAACACAAATGGCTTTTCTAACAGCTAATTAAACTGCTGTCCCAGGATAGCTTACACGTTCCATTTTAATAATGTAATTACTGCAATGAAAGTGACATGAGGATGATGATGTAACCTCTGTTTCCATCCAAGGGCATAAACAACCAAATCAAATTTACCACAGGCTGAGTACAGGTAATGTGCTAAGTTTTTAAAAACTTTAAATTATGTGATTCGTTTGAATTTAACCAGAAAAATAAACATACTTTAAGTACCAAAGTACCAACAAATACAAATAAAAATGTGCAATGTGTAGAAAATCTCATGACTACAACTTATCGTAGATACTTACTAAAGCATGACATTCTGTTTTTTTCTTTAAACCTGCTATCAATTTTTAATGCCTTTTCAAGGTGACTTTACAATATTATTGTAAGTCAGAGATAGATAACTGAATCATCTGCTATTAAATTCGTGTGGATATACTGTATAAACAATAAATACATTATCATACACAGTACAAATAGATTTGAGTAGCTTTGATACTGGAATGCACAAATATAAGAAAGTTCTACTACTAAAGTAATAATAGGGGAATTTATAGTCCTGTATTTCTTAAATACAGATACTGTACTCTTTGGTGGGACGCATTTGCTGCTCCTCTGTCACATTTCTCCTTATCTTGAATTCCAGGATCGTTCTAGCTGTCCTGTTATTTAAGTTCCATATTCCCCAAGCTCAAGTGGAACTATTGTATTGGTTCAGTTGCTTTGAAGACACATGATAATATGTACTTAAGACGTATGCTTTGAAATTGCTTTTGGTAGGAACTATTTTTGACACTGTGTACACCCTGGGACATTCAGATTATAACTTATTTTTTACAGTGTTGGTAGTGGATCTTATAGTTTTTAAAAAGCATTTAAGATTTGTAAGACTTGACAAAAAAGTTACTGTACACACTATAGCAATATAAATATATGTCATCAATAGTGGCAGGAACATAAACTGTAATAGAATGTACAGTAAGTCACAAAGTTATTTCTAAAACGGTTTAGGCTAATGTGTGGTTTTAAAATAATTTATTTAAAGCATGTCATATATCCATTTGTTGAAACTTTAAAATAGAAAAAAAACTGTTTCATAAACATGCTTTATAAATTATTTTGAAACCTAATTCTTTTATTTATTTTTTTACAATCCTATTGTTTTATGCTCTTTAGAAAATTGCAATGCAGGCATACCTGAATCAACCGCCACCCTTACTCTAAAAACTATTTCTTAATGAAAAAATGCAGCATTATTGAAACACTAAAGGAGGGGATAATCATATTCATGGCTCTGACATGTGACAGAACAGCGTAAGAGCAGAGCAGAGCAATGGTAAGTAGAAAACTTAATGCAGAAATGTTCCAGATTTGTTTTTTTTAAATGTCTGTCAGATTTTATTACATTGACTGAATGGGCTTGTGAATGACAAGATGTTTGATAACATGATGGTTATCAACATATAAAACAGCGTATGTCTTTATAAAGTTGTTAAAATGACTTATGTAAATCTGCAAACATGTTGCTTGGGCTATCTGCAGACTTTGCACAATCTAATTTACTTCACCAAAATTAAAAGTGAAAATAAATCAGTGAGTGTCAAAATATGTACCCCTTTCAATGTTCCAGAATTGGCTGAAGATCCAACTAATAGAAAACATGAATGCAATAGCACAGAAATAGCTATAGATACAAATGTTATTGATTGTTTTTAATCACAGGCCAGTTCTTAGAATCATTAAGTAGAAATTAGGGTAAAGTAAAACTAATCTGTGGTCAGGAGAATCTAATTACAGAAGGCAGTATGAGAAACGAAAACCACAGCTGCACTTTTTAATTTGTGTCCCAAAAGGCAATATTATAACAGCCAATTTAAAATACCCCCGGGCATGCTGATTTTCAAAACAAGTACTTGTTTTCTTAAAGGTGAAATAAAAAATAGAATTTACTGGAATAAGTACTTTAGGACTCTCCATTGCCTAGTTAAAGTTTGTCTAATAAATGCACTTGAAGCCTTCAAAATAATTACATACAGCATGATGTGCACTAAAGCATTACATGATAACTCTCTAGTGTAAATAATCAGACCAAACCATTTCCCATGTACAAAACCAACCAAGTCAGTAGCAACAAGGTATTCTTTTGTATGATTTGACATACCTTAGTTAAATAAGATTCAGGCTAGTATACTGTAATCAGGTCTCCTTTCATCCCTAAATGTAAACATGGCAGTTGGAAGGGCATTTCAACCTAAATTGTGCTAAGTTACATCATACCTTTAAAGTGTGACTTTACAAGTCTGATCCATTTTTGATTTGGTCAGAAATATTTTAGTCTGATGCCATTTAGTAGTAGAAATAAAAATATATTTCAGGAAAACAATTTTACATCTTCCTAAATGCATAATTCCTTTAAAGTGGAACTGCAGTCACAGTTCTGGTTATTAAATCTCGATAACAAAGTAAATTAATTGCTATTACAAATTCCAAAAAAGAAAACTTTGTCAAAGTACTGTTGTCACAAACCCCTGCTCACGCCTCAGGTGAGAGCAAGAATTGCGAGGGAAAGCAGCCCTTCCTGCTCACTAGTCACTGTAATGATTAATGTAATGTGATGTAGGAGAGAATAAGTACAGGTTGTGCAGCAGACATTTCACTGCAGGAATGTTCCAACATTATCTGTATGCAGAGTTAACAAGTTGTATCATCTCTTGTATTGTATTGTAAGTTGTTTTCTCATCAAAACCATCTTGAAATTGAGTGCAAAATTTCTATTTGATTAAAAGAGATGTATTCAAAAGCCTGCTTCTTTACAATATAATAGGGCTGCTTCAGCTCACCAGAAGTTTGGTTGCCTCATACTAAATCACAGAATATGGTGTTGCACACACCTGGAAATTCAGTCTATTTTGTGTTATAAAGGTTTTACACATTACTGTGTACATTTAACTTTCATTGTGGTGTTAAGTGCACTCATCAATGCTGATTCTTTCTAACCCCAAAATATAAGAATAGTGTTGCTGTTTCATTTTAAGCTGAAAATTACAGTATAAGTGAAGATCTGAAGCTGTCCTGTCACAGAATAACTGAGAACCTTCTGGTTCTGTGATTTATTCTTCCAAAAGTAGTTTAATAAAAATAATGACAACCATGAATTAGGCGTGTTTGAAGATGTTAATTGAGTGTTCAGTAATATAATTGGTGAAATTTGGCTCAGCTTGATTGGCTGAAGGCCACATTCCTGGTCAAGAAGGAGGCTGGTACACCCATGCAGAGTGAGGAGTACATCATGCAGAGATGGGCTGGTGGAGGTCTAAATAAGGTGACGTGTGAAGAGAAGAGAGATTTGCAAGTTATAAAGTACAGTATATATTATGTAGGTTTTAGAAATGATGTTTTGAATGATAATGTGATTTGGTTGTGATCATCCTTCTTGAATGTCAGTAAAGATCTTCCATTCAGTGATTCATCTCATGATCATACCTTGTATTTTATTTTTTTCAGTTTTACCTTGACATGCTCCCTTTTGAGAAATAACATAAGCTAGCCTGTGAGCATGACTTCGATATTCAACGATTTATGTATTTACTCCTAAAAGTTGCATGTGTTGTATTGTAAGTTACATGTACTGAAAACTGAGTAAAGCTAAGCCACACAATTTCTCAGGTTCTTTACCTAAAGACAGCAGTAAGAAATAACTGAATCAGATGGCCAAAAACAGTGATGTGCATATTACAGATTGCCTTTGCTTATTTTCCTTATGGAGCACACCTACCCTTATCATTTTCAAGTGAGGCACTATGAGCTTTATCAAGGTCAACAGGCAATTTGATTGTTTTCTCTTCCTTCCTCTGCAGAGAACCTTCCCTCACTTCTATTTTCCTCTAAAATGTCTTCTAATGTTTTTTTTTCATTACAGGATTCAACAGCTTGAGTTTAGATATAGTTTCACACATTGTCACTCTCACTCTGTGAGAGCACCTGGTCTGTAGCACGATGCACGTCCATGTGCCTTTAGAAAGGCATTAGACTGGGATAGATCATAATCCCTTACAATGCCAAGACTTTCTCAATTGCTTAAACTTCTCTTTTTGTTTGCAGAAGACTGCTGAGGCACTCTTATAGGAATGTAATCTTATTATTGTGAGAATTGTTCATGTCCAGATCATGACCAGCTCCTGTCTGACTTGCTCCTACCCCATCCCAATTTGCAGAATGAATGAAATGTAGTATGATCTCTTGATAGTATAAAAAGGTGTTTAAAATTAAATTTTAGATGAGAATTACTAAAGAAATTGAGCTCTTTTATTATGTATTGTATGTATTGTGTGATGGTTGTCCATCAATGATGGTTGAACTTTGTGCAGCTCATCTGTTTGGAAGATGAGCTGCATGAAGAAACCTGTGCGGGAGAGTATTTTGAAGTGGGAAAGCCATTGCACTGGGGAAGTCCCACTCTCTCGACCTCAGAAGCCTGGGTCCAGTGGTACGAGTAGTCGTCACAACTGGAGACTTCCTTGGTTGCAGTGGCTTGGTTGATGCCTTTCTGTGCCTTGTCATGCCCTTCGCTTTCCATGGAGAATTGCAACAGTGTAGTATCCCATCTTGATACTGGGGCATTAGGACCCACACATACTGCAGGGTGAGCACTTCCCGCTGGCCCAGTAAAACCTCTTCTAGCAGCAACCTTAGTTTTTTCCAGGAGGTCTCCCATCCAGGTACTGAGCAGGCTCACACAGCTTAGGGGCAGTAGGTTGCCATTTGTGAGCTGCAGGGTGAAATGGCTGCTGGCTGAGTATTGTGTAAGTGTATGTTAAACCAGCATGGCTCCTGTATTTGTATTAGCCCTTAACATTCATGACATCAGATGCATTTATTTGTCCACTGGTATATTAAAATAAATCTTTAAATCATCCAGAAGAATATAAAGTATTTTAAAATACATATTATTTGTTCACTGGGATTGACTGGAATACTTTCCAGGATGTATCCTGCCTTGTTTCTATTGGAATAACTGGCTTGTGTTCCCGAATTGGATAAAGCGGTTAGAAAATGGATGGATGGATATTATTTGTTCACTGACGTTTGCCAGAAAGAAAGCAATTAAAGTTGGAATTATAATAGATTGCAAACTCAACCCTTAAACACAATAAGATATCTTATACACATACACACAGAATTTTGTATCTATGACATGCCAATATTAACCTTAAGAAAAAGTCCAAAACCAAACAGGACAGATATAAAAACCCCACTGCTATTCACTTTACTTATTCACTTTACTTATTGAGTACTGAGCACATTAAGATATGTCTCTTTGACAGACAAACCTATCTAGCCTTTTTGATTGTGTCCCTTTGTTGTGCTCCTGCATGTCACCCTTTCAGACGAGCATGCTATTATTAAAAGTTTAAGGATGTTATTGGAAGTGTTTAACATCTCAGTCAGACCTGTCAGTAACTTGACATCAACCTCATTGTCTTCCTGTCCTACCACAGAGTGAGGATATTTATCCCTGTGTTAAAACACAGCCTGTTGCTATGCATATCCACACCCTGTAATTACTACTGTTTCCCTTTATGTTAGTGCTAAACTGTAATTAATAGTTTTAATATGCAGTTTTGTTAAATCTAATACCTTGCTTCCAGCTGAAGAGACTTGAGTGACAGAAAATTACAGCTAACAGTACATCTTTCTTAGAAACTTGAAAACGGTTGTGTACCATAGAAAGCAAGTGATAATAAAAAGCAATAAACACAGTAAACAGGAAAATAACTTCGTAGTATGTATATACCTGCAGTGATAATGATCATGATCTGGCATTTTAATTTGTTAGTTCACTATACTGAGAATAAAAAACAAACTTCCTGCTCTATTTATGAATATATGTATTTAATAAAATAAAGCATACATATTTTGGATATTTATTAAATGTTTTGGTACAATTAATTGATCATTCATGGCTGACCATGATACACTAAAGTGACTATCTTTTGCACAAACATCATCTCCTCAATAGTAAGAAAGTTGAATGGCCTTGTGTGAATAAAGTCAAGGAAGAAAAACACAGGAGGGAACCAATATGCCCTTCTTATTAAGAAAACAACACCTTCATGCCATCAGTATGTTGGAGAGTGGACTAAGCCAACTCGCTGTTACTTACCATCTGGGGTGATCTCAGCTACCTTTTTTAACCTGGAAAAATGTTACAGTGAAACAGTCCATCAACACAGAAGAGAGGTCCTGATCTGGGAAGTAATGATTCATGATGCTTCTCTAAGATTGATAGGGAGTTCTTGGATTGATCAAATCCTGGGACCTCATTTACTGGCCATCTTGTGGGTACATCCTAACAAAACATCATCCCAGCAGGATAAAAATATGCTGTGGAGTCCTCATTTGCCAGACTGGATTCCCATGATACTGTACATTAGTGGAATGAGCTGAGATGACCTATGGCATCTGGGGTTTAGAGAGTATATGATTGCAAGTCACTTTAGATACAAGCATCTGCCAAATTAATTAGTATAAAAGTAAATGTGTGAATAAGCACATTATTGTCCAGGATCTACAAGAGGAATAAGACAGAAACGCACAAGACAGCATATCAAATCTGGTGGAAAGCATGTGTCACAGGTGTATACTGTAGATTGTATTGATACAAGGGTGTGCAGGCAAGACCCGTAACTGTTCTGATGACAAATATTAATCTGCATAATGAATTTACTTACTGTATGTCTTGTCTTTTATGTAAAATATTAGTGTCTCTGCTAATATAATATTTCATCATATTCCTTCTAATGACTTCATGGAATGATGCATTTTCAATATAAGTGATACGTGTACAGTATGTTTAGATTTTCTCTAAATCTTAATGAACTTCACGATACCTCACTTGTGAGGGCTATTAAAGATAGCTTTATTGTGACTTGATCAAGCTTGATGTTATCATTCAAAACCTGAGGTTCAGAGACAGAAAACATTTGTACATGTTATTTTTTATAAAAAGCAAAAACAAGCTCCTACCTATACATTATGTCTGTAAGAAGACATCACGTCTGAGTACATGAGAAACACATTTAATCTATAAAGTCACTTATCTTGAGACCACTTATGTACTGTATACTCTATGGTCATAAAGAAGCATCTTTGATAAAAACTACTTGTTGAACTTTTACAAAAAATGTGAACTTGTCTAAACTAATCTAAAATGTCTTTACTAATAGACATGTGCAATACATCAGAAACAGTCCCTAGTTCCTTCATGTCTGAATCCTGTCAAAAACAGATAGATAAAAAATAAATAAAGAAACATGAAAAAAATTAAAGCAACCAACAAGACAAGCTTTTATACGGGGATAATGAAGTATAAAGGGCTCCACTGAAAATGTCAGAGATTATGAGTCATCTTGAACAGCATTGTCTGTAAATCAATTACATGACTCCACTTTCTTTTTTAGCTTTAAATTATGCTGTGAGTTTACCAAGGAGCCATTAGTCTATAATTCTTATCAGGCTTTCTTGATTTATTCCTATAAAAAATGCTTTAACTTTACTTTAAATGCAGAAATAACTTAGAATTTGTGTGGTTAGGTTCAAGACTTTAACTATTACTCTAAAACTCATATTTGTCTGTCAGACATACTAGAAAAAACCCATCACACATACAGTATATAACTCACTCTATTCAGCTTTAATAATATGAGGGTAATACGAGGGGGGGGTTCATAAAGTAGCTTTTTCACCTTTATAAAGACAGTGGACCTGCTCAGAAATTGCTTTTACGCTATTTTCCAACCCATTAATTTCTAAAATGTAGAAGTCAACACATTTCTTTAAAAGACTTCTTCCGAACTTGCCACAATACGGTAACATATTTACACATGGCTATGGAAATGTCTTTAATGTCACTTGTAAGTGAAACAGCACTTAGCAACATTCTTATCAGCACTTAACATTACACTGGAAGATTAGAACTAGCTAATCTGACAAGCTTCACGTGGATTGTTTAAATCTGTCATGTCATCCAGATATGAACAAGCAATAATGATGAAATACTTATAAGCTCTTTGCTCAATGACTACAATTGCAATTACAATACATTGTATTACTTAATAAAAGTTAAGAGTTCTTGCTACACTTCAACACAAATAGGTAGGGAGGAATTGAACCCCCAGTAACTGAGCCTAAAGTCTATACCTAGTATCCTTCCCCCCTGCTCAGACAGCCCGTAATAACACAAGAAACTGAGTGCTATCTGTCTTTTCGACATTGCTAGTGTCAAAGATAATCAGAATGAACTTGCTATGATTTGGAAAGCTATACATAAATAATGAATTATACTGAGTGGTCAATTATTAAATTAATACTAATTCACCTTTATTATTTCAAGAAAATAAATTGTTCAATTCCATGACACATAAATTAAAACCCTTTACTGTATTTTTTGAAGCATCTTGTAATTGGTTAGTAGAAAGTTGAACTATAGGCAAGTTAAATAACGATAAAATCTTTAAAGGAAATTATTTTGAATATTGGGCAAGAAACAGGGTAGTATTTGGTAGTATTTTAGATGTCACAGATGATACTTGGATGTGTTTCAGGAGACAAACAGTTCTTTGTTTAAGAAAAAACGTTTTATGTCACAAATTTAATAATTTCTTTGAAAAACTGAATTCAACTTATTTCTAGGCTGAAATGCAAGCATGTCTCTAGGACAACAGTTAGGTTTGGCAGGCAAACATTTAAAAATAGAATAAGAAGGCACATGTGTTTGAAATCCTTTGTAATGCTGCTGAAGAGCACTATAAAAAGACAGTTTCCCATTGTATAAACTGCTCAGGGTCTAGGCTTTTGTTCAATCTCTGTGCATCTAGTATCAATTATTCATCTACTAAATACCTTGTTGAAGTAAAAAAATAAAATCTTGCATTGCTTAATTTTGTACATCAAAGGAAAAGCCAGGGCACACAAACACACAGCTGGAATACTGTATTGATTTTGTCTTAGAAGCAGCGCTGTATGTTGAAGTAAATTTATAAAAGCACTCATGGTGAAAAAAAAAATACACCTATTTGTGAAAAATATTTTTTACATACATGTGGATATTGACAATGTGGCATTATGATTACTGAGTAAGAGTGTAGTGAATTGAATTTTAAGAGCTTCTCAACATATTGAAAAACCATATTGAAAAACAAGACAACCATATTTCAAAATTCTAAATTATGTTAGCAGGCTAACATTTTGTAACATTTTGTAACTTGTGTATGATCTCCCCATATTTGTGTGGAGGTCCTCCAGGTGCTCTAGTTGCCTCTCATGATCCAAAGACATACTGGTGGGTTAATTGGCTTCTGGACAAATTGGCCCTGGTGTGAGTGTGTGTCCTGTGATAGGGTGATGTCCCATTCACGTGTATCCCACATTGTCCCTCTTGCTTGCTGGGACATTGAAGTGTATAGTGAATAGTTTATTGCTTGAGAATGGATGGAACATACTTTCTTAGTGGTTGTTACAGTTTCTTGTGCTATAAATAATTTTCATTTTTATTTTACTGAACTACAGTATATACAGGAAATTTATCATTCTAGGACCAAAATACTTACATTATAATTTAAATTAAAGACTACTATTTCCTACAATCACAGTCAGTCCCTGTGTTACTGTAGAGTAATGCCACAGAAGTCTTTCAGAAAAACAGTTCATTTCTCAAAATATGTCACTCTCTGCAAATATATGAAGTGTTTTAACAAAAGACTGGGAGGAGGTCCCATTCTAATCCGACCTATTTCCACTGTCCAGTGCATAAATGCCTCCAGACAACCTTGTTTGTACTGTATATCTTTTCTCGCACCACATCTGCACCCCATCTTCATCCTTGCAGTGGCTCCCTGGTTCATTCCTTGTGAACTGAGGGGGTGGTCCTGTTACCCTTGCTCTTACACTTGAGTGTTGTTCCCTAAGCCAAGCAATTTATGTCAAATAAATAATAGTTTCCAATAGTTCTATGTCACACTAATTAAGATTTGACCAAACTACAAAACATTTATTTTTGAAGATTGATTGGCTCTATGTTTTTTTCTTATATGATATGTTTTGGGTGGCTGTGACAGGTATTGGGAATCAGAAGCTTTCTGATAATGGATGAAGTGAAACTTATTTTCATAGTTTATCAGCTAGGCATTGAATACTGAGGGTTACATATAAATGCCGGAAACAAAACTACTGATGTTCCATAGTGTAATAAAGTTATGTGTTGATTACATTAATGTTCTCAGTAGTCTAAAAATGGCTTTTTGTACACGGAAGTCATTAGTGATTGCCCTGGGACAGAACTTAATGTTCTTGAGTACACTACTGTTGTTACCCTGTAAAATAATTATTAGTAGTTTCAGTCATAAGTGGTTTTCTTCCAGACATTTTTATCTTCAGTCATTTGAAATGAGAACATCTGTATTTTTTAACATAACATGCAAGTTCATTTCCTGCCTTCTGTGTAATCAAAATCTAGGACAAATTTCCCTTAATGTTTTCCATTTTATAATTTAATTTTCTTCACTTATCTGTGCAAATAAAAATCAAGCAAGTGGAAATTCTGTATTGTTAGCATGGTATAAATGGTATTTTCAGACTGTATAGTATATGTATAAGTGTCTATTTACAATTTGTTCTAAAGAAGAAAACAGCTGGTATTGAATTTTCTCAAGACAAGTAAAATTGGGAAGTCTAATATCCTTCCACATACTGTATACAGTATGTTTATTTTTAAATAAATATGAGTAGATTTGATAGAAATATTCGAACCACTAAAATTTTACTGTTACATGAAGCAAGCATTCAAAGGCAGAACTCAAAATCTAAATGAACTAAATACAAATTACATACAGAGAGTTTGTGAGCATCTGTAACATGACGTTTAGTTCTTGTCTGATCTTAGAAACTAAGCAAGTCTGCACCTGTAAATCAAATGGATAGGAGACATCTAGTGAAAATCAGGCTGATTGTAAATGGTTGAGACAGGGCATCAGTCGGTGTCTGTTTAGAAAGCCACAGCTCTATGGAATTGATGGTTTGATGAGCTACAGCTGTGGGCTGTCCTATTATACAAGGCCTGTCTAACCTCTTGAGAGATGCAACAAATTGTCTTGGACTGTAGGGAGACTGCACAGTTTCTCTTGTGTTTGATGCAGGCTGTCTGTGCATGATAAATGCTGGCAGCTATGGATTTGTTTGACACTGACAGGCTGGGCATGAGAGATGCTGGCAGCTGTGGGTGTGTTTTTAAGCAGGCTTATTGGACATGAAGAGAAATTGGTAGTTGCAGGAATGTAAGAGTACTGTATATGTTTTCACTCAGGATACAACAGGGCTGGGTAGCTGACTGCTACCAGCAGCAGGGTTGAAGCGCAAGAAAAGCAGCATCATGGGTGCTGTGTGAGTATGTGTGACCAAGGTCCCTAGGAAAGAGATTTTTTTTATGTGGGAGCCTACAGTGTCCACTGTAGCTCTGAGGGAGAGCCTGGTGAAATAATCTTCTAAGCAACAGAAAGCTGAAGAAGGAATTGCCTGAGATGTGATACGGTGGTACAGAGCTGTGTGCTCAGTGCTGTCACATTTGTCTGTAAGAGTGAATGGTGAGAAGACAGCAGGTGGAGAACACCAAGGAGTCTTCTCCAGCAGGAGTACAACATGTGAGATCAAGGAGCTTGGATAGAGAGAAAATTTCTTGTGAAAGCCTGTGTAGTTGTTTACGATGAAATGGCAATGTATTTATGAATGACTGAATGGTTGTCATTGAGCTGGAAGGGCTGCCCATCAGGCTTGTGATGAATGTGTAGCTGTGAGACCAGAGATCAGGAGACATGCCTGTAATCCCTCAGCCCAGATGAATGAAGGGTGGGACAGATTATTATTATACTCCTTGCTTTGACACATTAGTGTGAAGTTGGGAAACTGAAGAGCAGCAGACTCAGCTGAATTCCCTCTGCCCGAATGAGAGCAGGGTGGGAGGGCTGATTATTAGCTCCTAGCACTACCTTTTCCAGAAAGCAGGAAGTGTAGCCAGAAGGACCCTGAATTGCAGTAGTGCCAGCCTGTGCAGAATCTGTCTGGCTGAGATAAGTATGTATTGTATGTGAAAAACAACGCTAGTAGTGAGTGAGAGTAAGGAAATCGTGTCCAGATGGGCCCACAAAGAGCTTACCTAGTGGGGTTGGGTGTGTCCCCTCTAGGTGACAAATTCCAAAGCAGTGCTCCACTATTGGCATCATTTGAATGACATGTTAAACCACAGTCCTGACAACCTTTAGTCATTAAAGATTCCAAGGTACTACTTTTAAGGAAACAGGGTTTCTCTTATACACTAAGGTTAGCACTACTTCATGCAATATCAGTATAGGTTGTAAGAAATGTTCCCACAAAACAACAAGTAAATCCTTATGTCGGCTCCTGATATGCTGTATAGTCAGCCGCCCAGGTAAATTACCCATAAACCAACCTATAATACATTTTTAAAACAAGTCAGTTCAGAAATTTGAAACAGATGCTGTCCTGTTTCTCCTTACATGTTTCCAAACCCTTTCGTAATTAGAAGAAGAAAGTAGCTTTGTTCAGACAAATGAGCATATTTGATTTGCAAGCACAGTAAGAAGTACTACAGTATATAAGGCAACATACACACTCCCAGCAGTTGTATAACTTATCTGGTTAAGGTAGAATGCTCTGGATGGCCACCAGCCTTAGAAAACACCTAACTATGGTTGGGTAGATAGCTGCTCTAGTATGGAAAAGTATTATTGAATCTATGGACTACAGTGAAGAAGAATGGAAAATATTTTTCTCTCCCATAGCCACACCAGTTTTACTTGGTACCACAGACACTGTGTTTATTCAAATGTTTGAATGCATTGTATATTTTAATCCAGTGTAAATTGTTTACTTTATTTTGTTTGCTTTGAGTAGATTTACATAATTTATGACAGGTACTAAGCTAGCTTAATGAAGGTATTTTGATACTGGACCAGTCCTTCATTTATCACTCCTAGTACAGGTTTTGCAAGCAGTTATTATGAATTTAAAACGAACATGCTTCCTTCCACCCCTAGATTTAAATCATTATATTCCTCCTTCTGAATGTGCTGGAGATTAAAGAGATTATTTTTATTTTGATATTATTTAAATATTCAGATTTTCTCTGAAATAATTTTGGCTCCATCTTCTAATTTCATTTTTATTGTTTTAGCCCATCTCATTCATAAATGCATTTCAATATATCCTATGAAATGAAAGAAAAAGTAAGATTAGTTTTAGAGGATGGTTGAAATGGTCATATTTTTCAGAGGAATGCTGAAAGTAATACTATAAAATTACAGACACATGACATATTTTCAGAAAAATGTAACAAACAACTCCAATCCATTTTTGGAACTAGTTGTTGGGCCAAGCAGTCATCACAACAGATGGTAACCCTGAGTTTAGACAAACTGTTTTAAAGTTTGTTGTTTTAGCATAAAAGCCCTGTGACAAATGACAAAACAGGCAGAGTTTGACTGTAAACCTGAAAAAATAATTAACAGTATACAGTTTGATTGGTTATCAAACAATACAAATAAATAAACCCCACAGGAGAGGAAGGGGGCAGAGGCTGGCGAGAGGGAGTCAGTCTGCCAGTGTAACAGATGAGGGGGAGGGCAAAAAAAACATCTTTACTGACTTGTTTCAGAAGATTTCGGGAAGCATGGTGGTGTGTTGCTTAGCATTGCTACCTCCTGGCTTCTATCCTAGTCGTGGGTGTATGTGTGGAGTTTACATGTTCTCCATATGCTTGCGTGGGTTTTTATCTCTCAGAAACACGTGAGTAAGGCTAGATTGGCTATGTTTTTCCATGATCATTGTAGCCTTGCAAAGGAATGACATCCTTTATGGGGTAGGAGTAGTCATCCGATCTCAGTTTTGACACAAGTGCCTAGAGTTTCCAGGATACGTTCCAGCTTGTTGTGACCTGACCAGGATAAGTGGCTCACTGATAATGGCTTACTGACTTTGAAAACTTTTCGCTGTGGTGATAATAATCAAGACTGGGTGACTTTAATCCTCCATTACTTAGGTTTTCCGCAATAAAATCACATTTTTCTCATATTTCTCATGTATAGTATGGATCTATCTTGCTTTATTATGTCTTTCTCAGCAATATAGAAGATCTTATATATCTACATGCTTTCCTTGTACTGTACTGTATTTTTCCTTTACCATAGCAGGATATGAAGTTCTTTGAAGGCTTGTTAATGCAGTCTGAGATGTGCACCAAATAATGTTAAAAAATGATTGTTTTACACAGAACAGAAGGTGTTCAGTTTTCAGAAGAATTTTGTAAATTTAAGTTTAATTTTCATTAGAAGTCCCAGAAACAACCCCTTTTTACACCTAAAGAGATTGTTTTATCTGGGTAGACCTGGAGCTCAAAAAGTTAAAAATAAAGAAAACGTACAGAAAGAAAACTGTCAGTTCAGACTGCCAGAACCTTGAGTCCTAGAATGATTTGCACAGGAAAAGGTGATAATAAAATAAGAGCGGTGCTTTATTTGCTTCAGATTATTTAAGTTCCACATTAAATATTTCAATTTGAGTTAATTCCTAATGTATTTCAGTCATGCCTCTACAAATTTATAAAATTAATTTTAAGTTTAAACAGGTTGCATTCAGGTGTGTACAGCCCCCAGATTCTGTAACATCAAATCCATTCAAATGATCTTATTTTGCAATTTCATTTGATAAAATTCCAGTATTTTGGTATCTCCCTCATTATATACTTTTCCACTTGTATTTTCTTCATGGTACAACACACGTTTGGTAATTATAGATCACAGAATATTACCCTCTTCCACTCTTACCAGCTACTGGAGATGAACTATAATTCTTAATCTATTCTTTATGCTGGTAACCTGCTAAGGATTTACTGTGGTCACATGAAATATGTAAAAATATCAGATTTTTACCCCCCTAGTCCAGAGTTAAATACAGCAATACTTTCAAGCATCCAATCAATTGTCACTGTAATACCAATTTACAAGATCTCAAGTGCATACTGTATATTACTTTGATCATGCAGAAGAGAGCTCATGTCATTTTTATAGCGCCAAGTTCTTTCATATTTCTTTGGAAAGTAAAATGTCTGAAAAAGGCCTTTTCTGTCTGTGCAACGTTTGGAGTCCAAATGCTGAGTATTTAAGAACAATTCACTTTACTAAATTGCCAAATTTTCAAATAAGTAGTACTCATGGATGCTAAAACATACAGTACTCAGACCCATGTTAATCTCAAAAACTTCCAAACAGCTAATTAATAAAGATGGTAATATTCAAATTTGACAGCTACAGTACTTCAAATTGTTAAAATTAGAATTTAATCTTTTTATGCTCTTCCCAAATATGAATATTGGAATAGTATCACCTAATGTAAGTAAAGTAAATCATAAATAAGCTTATTGTATGTTTGCTGAAACAGACATTGTAATTTCAAATTAAATAAGGACTTTGAGAATCTTCTTCCATCGAAATGCATATTTAAACTGCACATCAGAAAAGAAGTGTAAGTACAGACTAACAAATTGGTTCCAAGGTATGTGCTTCCAATTCTGAAACTGAAAAGAGTCAAGAAATCTTTAGCTTGAGATGAGATGCAGATGTGGGGTTGCCAAAATGCAGCCTTAATATTCCAACATAAAATAAAAGCTGACATTAATAAATGCACATCAGTAACAGATGGGTTTTTTATTGTACTGTAGATTCTTAAAAGATGTAAACTGAAGAAAGGGAACAAAAGGCTGTTCTATTTATAATAATTTGAAAAGCAAGGTCGTTGATGCTTCATCCTTGGGCTATCTAGCCTTATTGAAATTCTTCCCTAGTATCACTGATGTGTGAAGTGGCAGAAATAGAAGACAGAGAGCTCTCACTCCATCTCCCCTGACAACCTCTATTTGTAGCTCTCTTCCTGTGCTTGCAAGTGACAGCTCAATAAATTGGACAATTGGATAACAAATGTATTACTTTCACAACTGCATTTGTTGGAAGAGGAGCTGGCTGAGAAATACTGGGAGTAATGGTTCTACATGTAATTGTATCCAGTGAAAAAAACAAAAACAAGGCCACAAACAATTTAACTGGGCCAAACTAAGAAAAACAGTCCGATCATAAAACTCTGGCTTTCATCACTATTCTGATGCCCACCCCAGGTGACAGGGTGAGATTTTATAAGACCACCTGTATGATATATTTGTCATGACTTTAAACCACACAACCTGTCACAGAACATTTGTGCATACCTCTGTGTCAAGGTTAATTACAGTAATTAATTGGAAAACAAACAAGAAACACAAGAAACAACAAGATTTTTTTGTTTATTTTTGTATGATATTTTTTAATTCTCTCTGCTGTTGCCTTTACAATTAAGTAAAAACTGTTGATGATTTATAGTTTGCTACAGATTTATAGCTTGCTACATGGATAATAAATTGATTTAAATTCTTAAGATACAAGACATTTTCAACATTAATTCAGTTGTTTACTGCATTGATAATTGTCTGAAGATGCTACAATATCTCAAGGCAATATCTTGAAGGCATCAAAACTATTCATCAAATGATTTTGATGCTGTACAACCAGTTCGATATTAAACAGGACATTTATATTTGAAAGAAATTTAGCAAACAACTTTCATCCCACATTGTAAATGTGGTATGCGTTTCATGACAAGAGTGCACAGAGCATTGCATTATATAAATATTTAAAAACGGCTTTAGTTTTTCCATGTTGAACATAGTTATACATTTGTAAGTAACAGTGGTTACCTGGTTGTGGTAAAATTGTATTGGATTTAAGTTAATCTTCCACATGTTGACCTACATTATCTGTGTGAAAGTGCTGGGAAAGGTATGGAAAATAAGAGTGATTTATTGAGGAAGAGGAAAGTCCGGTTTCAGGATCTGATATTTCTTTACAAAATAAAACATGTCCTTCTTCATTATAACTAAGTTCAAGGAGTGCAGGGCTTACAACCCAAAGACAGTAGAGTTAAAAGAAGCATCATGTACTATGAGATCTGAAGATGACAGCTGACAGAGGATGAGCTTTGAGTGTCTGCCAGTACTGCATGGATAAAGGGGTGTTAGTGCAGGCAGACTGAAGGGTTCATGATAAAGACAGATGCAGTAAGACTAAGATAAAGTTGCATTAATACCACAAGCCTTTAAATATCAAGTGAGCCTCTGTTACAGGTTAATAAATTAAGCTCTTTAAATCTTACATTTTCTACTACAATATCTAATGATAATTGTGTGTTTAATGATTTGCCAATGATGTAACGTACCAATGTTACTTTAATGATGTCTGGGTTGGTACACTGTGTCTTTTGTCCCAGGTGTTAGCAAGGTCTGAGAGAAATGCAAATTTGTAAATGTCTGTAAGAGCTTTGGAAAGGTAGGAGAAATGGATCTAAATGAAAGAAAACATGCATATCCATGCTAATTTAATAATTGCACTACTTTTCAAATCAAAGTTGAAATACTGTATATGTGAATTCCTTCCAGATGAATCTTGGTTAAACAAGCTTTGCAACGTGCATTTCTTGTCTTATATAAAGTGACAAAAAACGTCCCTGTGATTTTTTTTTTGTGAAGTGAATCTCAGAGCTAGATTTAGAGAAGGTGGCTGGAATGTGTGCAGAGGGGGGTTAAGAGTGGTTTAAGAGTCTGAAAAGATAACTACACAGCTGTCAGTTATCCGAAAATGGACATTAACAAGCAAAGAAGATTCCACTTGGGACTGAAATGGATTGATTTGCTCAGGCTTGAAGTTGCATCCTAATTTGGCACTCTCCTTAGCCTTTATAAACCTTGCACCAGAAGAGCAATGATCACAGGAAGCTGTACTGTCTGCTGAGAGTTTCGAGTCCTCGACTTCTTTTCCAGACTGAAATATCTTTTATCACCCTGCCACAATGGCCGATGCTCAGATGGCTGAATTTGGAGCTGCTGCCCCTTACCTGAGAAAATCCGAAAAGGAGCGTCTGGAGGCTCAAACCAGGCCCTTCGACATCAAGAAGGAGTGCTTTGTTGTGGACGACAAGGAGGAATATGTCAAGGGCCAGATAGTGAGCCGTGAAGGGGACAAGGTGACAGTGCAAACTGAGCATGGAAAGACTGTAACTGTGAAGGAAAATGATGTCCATCCTCAGAACCCTCCTAAGTTTGACAAAATCGAGGATATGGCCATGTTCACCTTTCTTCATGAGCCAGCCGTGCTGTTTAATCTCAAGGAGCGCTATGCAGCTTGGATGATCTACACCTACTCTGGGCTTTTTTGTGTGACTGTCAACCCTTACAAGTGGCTGCCGGTGTATGATGCACAGGTTGTTAATGCCTACAGAGGCAAAAAGAGAAGTGAAGCACCTCCTCACATCTTCTCCATTTCTGATAATGCCTACCAGTACATGCTTACCGATCGGGAGAATCAGTCCATTCTCATCACTGGAGAGTCGGGTGCAGGAAAGACTGTCAATACAAAGAGAGTAATTCAATATTTTGCCAGCATTGCTGCTGTTGGAGGAAATAAGAAAGATGGGGGCAAAGGGACACTGGAAGATCAAATCATCCAGGCCAACCCTGCTCTAGAAGCTTTTGGCAATGCAAAAACCTTGAGAAATGACAACTCCTCACGTTTTGGAAAATTCATCCGAATTCATTTTGGCGCCAGTGGGAAGCTGTCATCCGCAGACATAGAGACTTACCTTCTTGAAAAATCTCGTGTAACTTTTCAGCTCAAAGCTGAAAGAAATTACCACATTTTTTACCAGATATTGTCTAATAAAAAACCTGAGCTGTTGAACATGCTATTGATCACTAATAATCCATATGATTATGCCTATGTTTCTCAAGGAGAGGTTACAGTTGCATCTATAGATGATGCTGAAGAACTGATTGCAACTGACAGTGCTTTTGATGTGCTTGGCTTCACTCAGGAAGAGAAAATGGGGGTTTATAAGCTGACAGGTGCCATTATGCATTATGGAAACATGAAGTTCAAGCAAAAACAGCGGGAGGAGCAGGCTGAGCCTGACGGTACTGAGTCAGCTGACAAGTCAGCTTACTTAATGGGACTGAACTCAGCTGACCTGTTGAAAGGTCTGTGTCACCCCAGGGTCAAGGTTGGCAATGAGTATGTAACAAAGGGGCAAAATGTAGATCAAGTCTATTATTCCATTGGTGCACTGGCAAAGTCAGTGTATGAGAAAATGTTTAACTGGATGGTTGTGAGAATCAACCAGTCCCTTGAGACCAAACAGCAGCGCCAGTATTTTATTGGTGTATTGGACATTGCTGGATTTGAGATCTTTGATTTCAACAGCTTTGAGCAGCTTTGTATCAACTTCACTAATGAAAAACTGCAACAGTTTTTTAATCACCACATGTTTGTTTTGGAGCAAGAGGAATATAAGAAAGAAGGCATTGAATGGGAGTTTATTGACTTTGGCATGGACTTGCAGGCTTGCATTGATCTCATTGAAAAGCCCCTTGGAATCATGTCTATTTTAGAGGAAGAATGCATGTTTCCTAAAGCCTCTGATCAGACTTTTAAGGCAAAACTTTATGACAACCACTTAGGCAAATCAAGCATGTTCCAGAAACCACGAATTGTGAAGGGCAAGACGGAGGCTCACTTTGCCCTTGTGCATTATGCTGGCACTGTGGATTACAACATCACAGGATGGCTGGTGAAGAACAAGGATCCTCTAAATGAAACAGTGGTGGGGTTGTATCAGAAATCATCTCTCAAACTGCTCAGTTCCCTGTTTTCTAACTATGCAGGATCCGATGCAGCTGAAAAATCTAGCAAAGGTGCTAAGAAGAAAGGTTCATCTTTCCAAACAGTGTCTGCTTTGCACAGAGAAAATCTCAACAAACTGATGACCAACTTGAAGACAACTCACCCCCACTTTGTCCGTTGTCTGATTCCTAATGAAAATAAGACTCCAGGAGTCATGGACAATTGTCTGGTCATGCATCAGCTCCGTTGCAACGGTGTATTGGAAGGCATCAGGATTTGCAGAAAGGGATTCCCGAACAGGATTTGTTATGGTGACTTCAAACAGAGGTACAGAATCCTGAATGCTGCTGCAATACCAGAAGGACAATTTATTGATAGTAAGAAAGGTACTGAGAAACTCCTGGGGTCTTTGGACATTGACCATAATCAATATCGATTTGGACACACCAAAGTTTTCTTTAAAGCTGGTCTTCTGGGTACACTGGAAGAGATGAGAGATGATAAACTTGCTCGTATCATCACAAGAATTCAAGCAAACTCTAGAGCTCTGCTCATGAGAGCAGAATTCAAGAAGCTGGTGGAGCGAAGAGATGCTTTAATGGTAATCCAATGGAATATCCGTGCCTTCATGGCAGTAAAGAATTGGCCATGGATGAAACTTTACTTCAAAATCAAGCCACTTTTGAAGAGTGCAGAGTCAGAGAAAGAAATGGCTAATATGAAGGAGGAGTTTTCCAAGCTCAAAGAGGCTCTTGATAAATCCGAAGGCAGACGCAAAGAACTGGAGGAGAAGATGGTGTCGCTCTTACAGGAAAAAAATGACCTACTTCTCCAATTACAGTCTGAACAAGATACCTTAACTGATGCTGAGGAACGCTGTGAACAGCTGATCAAAAGTAAAATCCAGTTAGAAGCCAAAGTGAAAGAAATAACAGAGCGAATGGAAGAAGAGGAAGAAATGAATGCTGAGCTCATTTCTAAGAAACGAAAGCTGGAGGATGAGTGCTCTGAGCTTAAAAAAGACATTGATGACCTGGAGCTGACCTTAGCTAAGGTCGAGAAAGAGAAACATGCCACAGAAAATAAAGTTAAAAATCTTTCTGAAGAGATGGCTTCTCTGGATGAGACCATAGTAAGACTGACAAAGGAGAAGAAAGCATTGCAAGAGGCACACCAGCAGACACTAGATGATCTTCAATGTGAAGAGGACAAAGTCAATACATTGACAAAGGCCAAATGCAAGCTTGAACAACAAGTGGATGAATTAGAAGGCTCCCTAGAACAGGAAAAGAAAGTCAGAATGGATTTAGAGCGTGCCAAGCGAAAGCTGGAGGGTGATCTGAAATTGACACAAGAAAATGTGATGGACTTAGAAAATGACAAACAACAACTGGAAGAGAAACTGAAGAAAAAAGACTTTGAGATAAACCAGCTGAACAGCAAGATAGAGGATGAGCAGGTGGTAGCAGTTCAATTTCAGAAAAAACTAAAGGAAAACCAAGCACGCATTGAAGAATTGGAAGAAGAGCTAGATGCTGAGCGTGCAGCTCGTGCTAAGGTAGAGAAACAGCGTTCTGATCTCTCACGTGAACTTGAGGAAATCAGCGAACGTCTTGAGGAAGCAGGGGGAGCCACATCTGCCCAAGTGGAACTGAATAAGAAACGCGAGACAGAATTTCAGAAGCTCCGAAGAGACTTAGAAGAAGCTACTCTCCAGCATGAAGCCACTGCAGCTGCTCTGAGAAAGAAACACTCCGATAGTGTGGCAGAACTAGGGGAACAAATTGACAACCTCCAGCGGGTTAAGCAGAAACTGGAAAAAGAGAAAAGTGAGTTAAAACTAGAGCTGGATGACTTTGCCTCCAACATGGAGCAGATAGTCAAAGCCAAAGCCAATCTGGAGAAGATGTGCCGCACACTAGAAGACCAAATGAATGAATACAGATCCAAGTCTGAAGAAAATCAACGAGCACTCAATGACTTAACCACTCAGAGAGCCAAGCTGCTCACTGAAAATGGTGAGCTAAGTCGCCAGCTGGAAGAGAAAGAGTGTCTAATTTCTCAGCTGACCCGAGGGAAGTCATCCTATAGTCAGCAACTGGAAGACCTGCGCAGACAACTTGAAGAAGAAGTTAAAGCAAAAAATGCTCTTGCTCACGCTGTTCAGTCTGCTCGTCATGACTGTGACCTTCTGAGGGAACAGTATGAGGAAGAGCAGGAAGCCAAGGCAGAGCTACAGAGACTCCTATCCAAAGCTAACAGTGAAATGTCACAGTGGAGAACCAAATATGAAACTGATGCTATACAGAGAACAGAGGAGCTGGAAGAAGCTAAGAAGAAACTTGCTCAGAGATTGCAGGAAGCCGAGGAAGCAGTTGAGGCTGTTAATGCCAAATGTTCCTCCTTAGAAAAGACCAAACATCGCCTGCAGAATGAGATTGAAGATCTTATGCTAGACCTGGAAAAATCTAACGCTGCTTCTGCTGCTCTGGACAAAAAGCAGAGAACCTTTGACAAAGTAATGGCTGAATGGAAGCAGAAGTTTGAGGAATCGCAGTGTGAGCTGGAAGCTGCCCAGAAAGAGGCCCGGTCTCTGAGCACAGAACTTTTTAAACTGAAGAATGCTTATGAGGAAGCACTGGATCATCTAGAGACACTTAAGAGAGAAAACAAGAACTTGCAAGAAGAGATTTCTGACCTAACTGACCAGCTTGGTGAAGGAGGGAGGAGTGTTCATGAGTTAGAAAAAATAAGAAAACAGCTGGAGCAAGAGAAAACTGAACTGCAGTCTGCTCTGGAGGAAGCAGAGGCTTCTCTTGAGCATGAAGAAAGCAAAATTCTGCGTGCCCAACTAGAATTCAACCAAGATAAAGCAGACATTGAACGTAAACTAAGTGAGAAAGATGAGGAAATGGAGCAGGCAAAAAGAAACTATCAGCGTATGGTGGACTCTCTACAGACATCCCTAGAATCAGAGACACGTAGTCGGAATGAAGCCTTGAGAATCAAGAAGAAGATGGAAGGAGACCTCAATGAAATGGAAATTCAGCTTAGCCAAGCCAACAGACAAGCAGCTGATGCCCAGAAGCAACTGAAGGTAGTCCAGGCATACCTGAAAGACAGCCAAATGCAATTAGATGATGCCCTGCGTTCAAATGAAGACTTTAAGGAGAACATTGGAATTTTGGAGCGCAGAAACAACTTGATGCAAGCAGAGTTGGAGGAACTCCGAGCTGTTGTTGAACAAATAGATCGTACCCGTAAACTGGCAGAGCAGGAACTTACAGAGGCCACGGAGAGAATGCAGCTCTTGCACACTCAGAACACCAGTTTGATTAATCAGAAGAAGAAGCTGGAAGCAGATACCGTCCAGCTCCAGAATGAGGTTGAAGAGGCAGTGCAGGAATGCAGAAATGCAGAGGAGAAAGCCAAGAAAGCCATCACTGATGCTGCCATGATGGCAGAAGAGCTGAAAAAAGAGCAGGACACAAGTGCTCATCTGGAACGTATGAAGAAAAACATGGAGCAAACCATCAAGGATCTACAGCATCGCTTGGATGAGGCAGAACAGATTGCAATGAAAGGAGGGAAGAAGCAGCTCCAAAAACTGGAAGCTCGGGTTAGAGAGCTTGAGAACGAGCTTGAGGCAGAGCAGAAACGGAGCGTAGAATCTGTCAAAGGAGTGAGAAAGTATGAGAGGCGCATCAAGGAGCTCACCTACCAGACGGAAGAAGATCGAAAGAACATTACTAGACTCCAGGACCTGGTAGACAAGTTGCAGTTGAAGGTGAAGGCCTATAAGAGAGCAGCAGAGGAGGCAGAGGAGCAGGGTAATGCCAACCTGGCCAAGTTCCGAAAGCTGCAGCACGAACTGGAGGAAGCTGAGGAACGAGCTGACATTGCCGAGTCTCAGGTAAACAAGCTTCGAGCTAAAACCCGTGATGGAGCTGGCATGAAATCACTTGATAAAGAATAGTTAGATATGTTTCATCTCCAGTCCAGAGGGGAGGTTTCTAAAACATTATTTCACTGTTGAATTTTTGTGCTAGGTGACTTCACAACATAGAATCGTACTCTATACAGTATGGCAAAAAATATTCTTATTATTATTTACAATGTTTCCCTTATATGTCCTTACATTTGTTTCTGCACTTGCTAAAAATGTGTAGTCGCTCTTTAAGTAAATCTTAATTTTAATTGTAATGCTCAAAATTTTCTTCACTTTCCATTTGCTCATCTTTTAAGTACTGATCAATGACAATGAAAGTGGCTTTTCACAATTTGCATATTACAAAGCATTCTTGATTGTTTATTGCTGCTCTTTTGAGTATTTTGTATTTTATGTTTTAATTCACCTAACTACATGAATTAATTAGATTAATGCATAATGGAATCATCACAGACAGCTCATGATCAGTTTGTTAACAAGGATTATTTTCCATAGTGATACTACTTCTTGTTAAAATATATAAAAATATATAAAACATATATATAAAAGTACCTTTTTTTTCAGAAAATACAATACAGCACTAATGAAAAAAGCAGCAACAGTGTAATATACTTTGTGGACAGCAGTCCTAGTCATTGGTAGCACCTCATGCACTCATTTATAGGACATGGGTGTTAAAGAATGATTTTCCAGACCAAATCTGGATTTAATCAAGCATCCTTTGTAATATGCTGTAGACAATGCAAATCCAAATACAAAGACAAATAATAGAACTGCTATTTAAAATAATAGCATTACCAAAATAAAATACAAAAATCAACTTCAGCTACATATTGTTCTGCTAAGTATTACTGGTCACTATCAAATTCCAAAAATGGACAAAATCTGGTCAGTAATGTTTCAATTCTCTTATATCCTAAAAAGATAGAAGGTGAAACAGTTTTCATTATTTTATTTAGTTTTAAAATTGAGTGTTTGAATTAGATAAGGATGTATGAATAACTGATATTTGTCTTGGAGAATGTCAAAACAACCTTCACTGGCGATCGTATTAAGTGATTTAAGAATTCTTTCATTTTTATGTATTCAACAGAATAAAAATTAGAACATTTCTTATATTGTAAAAAAGGTATTATGGCAATTCGACCAGACATTTACTCTAAAGTCTCATAACTAATGTTTCATAACATTATTTCATTTATATTAAAAGCCAAACTTAGATGAATTCATGGGATAATTAAAATTGTCTCAATGTGAATTTCTGACGTAAATTAAATAGCTGAACTTTTATGTTCTTAAATCAGAATTTCAGAAACAAAATGTTGGTTACCAATCCCAAATTTGCATACTTCTTGTTCATATTCATAATTCCACATTCTTTAAGTCTGTGGCACTGCATGGGTTTTACAGAATAAAAATATTTAACAGTTAATTAAAAAGTAAACATTTGTCATTTACAGCAAGATTCACTATCCTGCTTTATGAAGGCAATGGCTTCAATGTATCCCTGTAGTTAATTCCTGTAAAGCATGTACAGTGCGACACTAGGACCTATGTATATCAAAGACGAAAGCAGAGTTTACTTTATGATAGGAAAAATAAAAATCTCAACCACTACCTTGGTGCTTCTACTAAAATTGTTGCTTAGATTAAAAGTTGCAAATAATTGTGCAACTTGTTAAGATGCGTGCTTACTGAAGAATCAAAAGGCAACTTTATTATGAATGCTTAGTCACCACAAGCCAGTTATTGCTCAGGTATATTTTTTGGCACTTCTTTTTTAAAACCCCAAAACAAAAAGGATTGTGTGGACCTTCTGACACAGTCAGTACTCAAATTAAATACAAGAGTCCCCTGTCTAATCAATTAATCATTTGGCATTCATTGTTGTGTACCTCTCTGCTCTTTATGTAGCTCTTACAGTATACATTTATTCACACTAACAGCTTTTCTTTGAAATATGTGTGTTTGAATCAAATTCGTAACTATAGAGTGTAATTTCTCATGAATAACAGTGCTATGTTATCAGGTTTTAGAGACTTTGTACTGCACTGTTCAGTATTTATTCTTACAAAGTCTTCCTTTGCTATAGCAGATTTTCATTATGTGCTATAGAAGTGTTTATTTCTACTGAATATAAAACAGACTTGTTTATGAGGAAAACTTCATTAAAAGCCTGCTAAAACATTTAAAAAGCTAACCTTCATTGAGTATGCGATAGAGCGGAAGTAATTTATCTGAATGATGCTGCAAGCTGTGTATGCCAAATGATTAGAGAGAAAGGGAAAATTTATCTGTCATCGTGTCACCTTTTGCTCAGCTGTTTTGACTTAAGTCTCTGTGGTAATACTAAATTATGTTTAGGGAAATCATGGGCTGTGGTGCAGCTGGAAAGCAATGCATTGGAAAGCTAGGAGGGGACTATTTAAAAAAATAAAACAACTAATTTCTTGGAAAAAGAAATGTCACGGAAAGGGAATCATGTTGTTGGGTAAAGTGTGAGTACTTTGGATTGTGTTCGGCTGTGATGGCCCTAGGGAGCTTTTATTTTTTAGTTCAAAGAAAATTAAACATGTTGCATAACCCTTTATGTAAGTCACTTTCTGTATCACATGGAAAAACTGCATGTATTACAATGATTTTTTTACATAAAGTATCCCTAGTACTCGTGTTCACAGTACTATATATTTCTAGTAAGACTAGAATATATTTTGAGCATGTGTCTTTTGGTGTGCAGGACATTTCATAGACTATTAGACTATTCTGATTTTAAATGTAACATTCACAATTCTGTTAAATCTGAACTGCTTAGTAGTGAATGAAGTAACTTTAAACTTCATAAACTGTAATTTTTGTTCAAAGGCATGGAAACTTTTTGCTCTAAATCCCTTTAGCTCCTAATGTCACTGAAGAATAAGGGGAAAACATTTCACCGCTGAAATTGCTGTGCATCAATGTGATTGGAAGGACTGAAGCTTATGCCAGATGACAAATATTAATAAAAATAAAAAAAGATTGTAATTTCAAAGTGTGTACTGCTTCCTGTTTTCAGGTTTCTTTCTTTTATGTTATATGTGTACAATTTCGAGTTGAACATTTGACAAATTCAGTTTAATACAGTATGTACAGTATCAAATTTGGCAGCTGTCATTTTATTTCACATTCCCTGTACATTCAAACTAAAATCTTCTAAATTTATTCCAACATCTTTTAATGTGTTTTTACTTCAAAGTAAAACCATTCTGGGGGGTTGTTGCAGCTAAGGATTGATTGATATACAGTACCATCCGCAGAGAACAGAAGACATTTTGGAATTTCATTAAGCACATTTTCAGAGCAATCCTGGTTCTGTCCCTAAAGTGAAGATGTTGACAGAACCAGGTATTCTCATGTTTTGAGATATTACAAAGATTCAGACAGCTTTTACTTTCTTACTTGAGTGCTGGCAATCAATATATAATGTCTAAAATGTAAATTTTAGATGATCTTCAAAAGACTTTTTGGCCAGGATAACAAAATCTAATTAAATACAGTTCTGCAACAGGCGATAATGCCATTAATGACATCGCAGCACAATTACACATTTCAATTCACTTATACAATTCATAGGACAGACTAATTGTGTATTTTAGCAAAATGGTAGTGGATAAACACATTTTTGAAAAATATTCAGAAAAAAAAACAAGGCTGTAGCTGCTGTTTCATTCCTGAAAATGCTATCAATAAATGTCTTAAAGGAAATAGGTGTTTAGCAATATGGCAATATGAGATTCTTCCATTTCAGATCATTGCAGAGTCCAGCTCTATGAGTATTTAATTAATAATCAATAGGATTAGTGTAATAATTAAGTTGATCGTTGCAACAGATTTTGCAATAAACTGGATTGAAAGGGTCACAAGTTGGGAAGCCCTGATTTAGCAGTTCACTTACGAATTAGTACTATGACACCTGAGCTAAAATTGTTGGTGGTAAATGATACACTCACACTTTTTTTTAATTCTGAGGTGGCGAATGTTAGAAAATATTTGTTGCTTTCTCATTGCATTTTACATGTGCTACAGTATATTACCTACAGAAGTTACAGTTATGTTCCTTATAAACTTTGTGAAGGTATGTGGTTATTACTGATTTTTAAAAATACTTAAGTAAATGTAATACATTACAGCTAAATCTCATTTACAATATTTTGCTATTTTTAGGAAAATGATGATATTACTTACTGTACAATAAGATGGAATTAGATAAACTCCAGGTTTAAAACATTTAAGAAAATTGTAGAGGAAACCAAGCAGTGTGAATTCTAAAATCACATTTCAGAAAAGCATCCAAAAAGTGTGAATCCACACTTGACAGAGGAGACAGTAGACAGAATAGCTGCTGTCCCCTTTAAATGTCATAGAGGGTGATAACTGCTACCTTGCTTTGTAAAATAGTCTTCAAAATAGTTCAAAAAGATAAAGAACAGAAGTTATTAATAATGTTATTAATACATTTTTATCAAATAAGGATAAACTGATCATTCTTCCAAAGGATGAGGATGAACAAGGAGAAAACTGATGGTCAGTTACAACTTTGAAAGAGCTGAGAAAGGGTCTGAATACTTTTGCAAGGCAGAATCTTGTCTACTTCTTCCTAATATTACTATATGTGAAATGTCGGTCTTGATTTTTCAGGCCATTCATTTAATTTTGTGGCTCATTATGGTAATTTAGGTTTGCCACACCACAGGGCTAAAATACTTATGCATTCATGATTTTTCCATTTTTTATTCATATTAATTTACATTCATAGACATTATCTTCTTTTTTGAATGTGTGGAGAAGGATTTGTATATAACAAATATATAACCTATTTTATACCTCAAAGTGTCTGTAAACTGTAAACTTTAAAGCAGGCACTGTATATATCTTCCATTATCTTGAGAAATACATACTGTAATACTGTGTATATGCAATAACGATAATTTTTAAATTATTCTACTCTGTAAGGAATAAACAAAACACGAAGCCTAAGTGACTGAAGACGTTGGCTTCACCTTGAACTATCTATTCCCTGTACAGTTTCAAAAACAATCTGCACTGATGTACTGTACAGATTCACGTACTGTACTGTAGGTAGTCAGGCACTTTGTTGTTTTTGATGTTTACAAACAGGATGTTGGTTGTGTTTTCTTATAAACCAGTGACAACTTATTTTATGATTTGAAATTCCAGAGAAAACCTTTTGCTTTAAATCAATTTTCTATAGTGTGTGCCTGTGACGCAAATGATTAACTGGGCTTGATATACTGTACACTTCCTTGTCATGGATTCTGTCCTCTTTATTTTCACCTTCACAGTTTTTCTACATCTATCGTGACAAGGCAAGTCCTTTCAATTTGGAATACATCGATCATGCATGTTTTTTTCCCAGCGATTGCAAGCTTCATCTCTTAGTGGCCTGTGAATATATTTATTCGGTTTAAAAATAGCAGTATTTTGCCATTATAGAGAAATTACTAGGCAACGCCATTTCCAGATGGTTATGAAAAACAAGGAAGAAGTGCATTAATTGCCTCAGCAGACTTAAAGTGTTGCACTCCAGCTTGCGATGGAACCTCAGAAATATGAACTAATTAAAATTCAAGAGGCACCTCTCAAAGAAGTCTCAGGGAGGCAAAAGACATGGCTCTTGGAAAGGGTCCAGTGCCTTGTCAGCTTTACCATGTGTTTTGAGTTAATTTTAAGGCTGATTAGCTAAGCCTCACCATCCCCTCTCTCAGCATCTTTCTGAAGGTGTGAGGTTAGACTCTAATTACAAAACTCAGTTTGCACCCCTTCTCTGTGACAGACTGGTCTGAGTGCTGTATCCCCAGCTGTCAAATGGGCAGATTATATTACATGACAGGAATCAGGGATCTAATTTTTTCATGGCTGATTTGCTTGTACCTGTGAACTTTTAAGCTGTAAAATCAAAGTAGCCCACATGGAGCAAATATGCATCATTGTTTTCCATTTTTTTTAAGAAGACAAATAGAAATATGAATTTCCAACCATTTTTGGGAAGCTGATTACGTGTGATGAAACAGGAAACAGTGCTTTACAAAAAGGGATCTGAGGTCTGGAACAAGCTACTGTACCAAGTTATATTTTTGAAATAGGTCAATAAAATACAAGTAAACAATAAATATAGGCCGAAAAGCCTCATCGCATGTGTTTTCAAATGAAGGGTTTGATTTAAAAATGGCAAAAATGTATTAAAATTAATCAGAGATACATTTCTATTCAACATGTTGTAGCTGATCAGGAGGTGGAGACGTCCATTTTTCCTTCAGTCCTAACAAGCTTTCTAATCCATGCCGAGGAGAAGCATCCACATAGCACAAAGCTACCACCACCAAGCTTGACTGTAGGGATGGTGTTGACTGGCATATGTGTTTGGCCTGTGCCAAACCTCCACATTTTATATTGCACATGCCAAGCAATTTAGACCTCAAAATTTCCAGATTTCCAGATGGGGCCATTTGACCCCAACACCTTTTGCCACATTTTCACATAATCACTCCATGCTCTGCGCAGGAAATGAAGTGGGTTTTCCGCTCTGCCATAGAGGTCAGCTTTGGCAATAACCAGGATATTGTTAATGATATACTGTACCTATGTTACCTATGTTACTGTACCTATGTACCTGACAGCCAGCAGCTATATCACTCTGCAATTCACAACTGGCAACCCACTGAAGCTAAGCAGGTGTGAGCCTGGTCAGTACCTTGACGGGAGACCTCCTGGGAAAACCTAAGGTTGCTGCTGGAAGAGATGTTAGTGGGGCCTGCAGGGGGTTCTCACCCTGCAGTCCATGTGGGTCCTAATGCCCCAGTATATTGATGGGGACACTATACTGTAAACAGGCACCGTCCTTCAGATGAGACGTAAAACCGAGGTCCTGACTAGGGTGTAACCCCAGCGTCCTGGCCAAATTTCCCATTGGCCCTTACCAATCATGGCCTCCTAATAATCCCCATATCTGAACTGGCTTCATTACTCTGCTCTCCTCCCCACTGATAGCTGATGTGGGGTGAGCGTTCTGGCGCACTATGGCTGCCGTCGCACCATCCAGGTGGATGCTGCACATTGGTGGTGGTGGAGTCCCCATTACCTGTAAAGTGCTTTGAGGGAGCGTCCAGAAAAGCGCTATATAAGTGTAAGCAATTATTAATTATTATTAATATTATTATGTTACATGCAGGCTGATTAGTAGGGCCTGACTAACTGTCAGCCTAATTCACTTCCTTACTGCTATTTTTAAGTTGTTAATTTTAGATTGTAGTTAACTCACATACTCTTAAATACATTTACCATAGGTCTGGTAAGATAGACAAATAATTGCAATGCAAGATTTGCTTTAAATCTAAAAAATAATTCAGATTTGTACCATTCATTTACTGTAATAAGGCTTTTATTTTGTACTTTCGCAAAAGTACATGACAATATATCCTATATTGATGTTGTCTTAAAATGATTAGCCCATCAGGTCCTTAGACTCCTCTGTTGTTGGAATTTTCTTTTAAAGCTGGAGAGATTGACTAGGCCACATAATGTATTTGTTGTGTTTATGACCTCCAAAATGAGCAATTTTATAGCTGTAGTTTCTATAAGATTCTAATCTAAACATTTTCTGTTTTAATTTTCTCACAGCCAATTCAGCACAGTCCCTATCCAAAGTATGATTTGCAGAATTTCCCTCAAGGAACATTTCCCTCAAGGATTGTTGTGTTCGTATTTGCAGTTACAGTAGGTACAAATAACTGAGACATATAGTACGCTTTTAAAGGCTAATCCTTTGCATCCATCCATTCACCGTCTTACAAACCAGGATGTCTACAGTATGTTAAAATGAGTTGACATGGTATTTGCTGTGTCTTAAGAAAACTGTAATGCCATGGCAGTAGTGGGATGTTACTTGACATTTAACATGCCCACAGTGTTACTGCTCAAAGAGTTTAGAGTTGTTTTTCTATTATTAATGCTATTTACATGAGTAAATGCTGCCTGGTAGCCTCTTGTTAATTGACAGGAAGTGCAGTGTGTGTAGGTGGAGTGACACTTACACTCACCCTCCTCGCCCTCTGCCTAATCATTGCAGCTGGGTGCTGCACAGAGCACTGCCTACAGACAGTTACCATCGACAACCCTCCTGCCGGACTGCATTTTCATTTGAAGAATAGCTACTGTATTTTTTATTTAATTTAATTGGAAACTACAAGTACTTCAATTTAGTAATTCCTAAGTAAATTCTTAAGGAATTTGAATTATTTTCAGACATTCTACTTTTTAAAATAATTTTTGTGCTATTTGTATTCTATTTATATATTGATTGATTTCCCTTTGATTCTTTTTTAATTGACTGTCATTTGTTGTGATCACTTCTTCGCGTCCCAGTGAATTACCCACTTAAATGTGTATACAGTAATGGTAATTCAGTGCTGGTGCTTACAGCAGTGTATTGCTTCCTGGAAAGGCACAATCTGTTCAGTTCAGTTTATTTTGTCATATGCACAAGTGTGATAAAATGCTCATTTGCATGTTACACAGAAGAATGTTATTTAGTTATTTTGGCTTTTAAGAACTTGAAGTGTGTCATGTGTTTTCTACCTGCTAAATCAAATCAACAACTTCATTTGGCACTCATGCTTAACTAATGTAGTTAAACTTGCAGTTCATTTATTTAATGCTTTTTTGATTGCTTAATTCTTGCCATGAACGTTTGAAATAAAATAAAATGGTTTTCATTAAAATAACATTTTGTAGTTAAAAATCCATTTAACATTCTGTAACCTTACTCCCCAGTTTCAGTGCCCTCTTTCTTAAAGTTATTTCAATTCACTCTTACCTTTCCCATTGTATCTGGTTTATTAGAAATTCTGAAATTTTCTCTTCTAAAGCCAAGATTGTCTGAGAGGAACCTTGCGATTAACAATCCTTTGTATGAGGCAGATTGTCAAAGCAAATCTTTCAATAAAGTTCTTTTAAATCAAATCGCAGAGTGACTCACAATGTGGTGTTTCACAACCTGGATATTTTTCAGTATCTCACAAAGATCAGTACTCAGTGAGTCAGTGAGTGTTTCCTTAAACAACACTACAGATTGTTTGCCATTAATACTACATACGATATTAAAGGAGATTAGTGGATGGTACCACATCCTCATGACAGTATACATCCAAAGCCAACTGTTTTAAAGGCTTTAGTTCTATTTAAGAGATTAATCTCCTTACAAAAAACTGGAATCCTATGGGATGGGACCAGGGCTGAAATCACGAATGTAGATGGTAACAGAGATTCTGTACAAGAGTGTATTGATTTGTTTTGCAAACAAGCATATGCTCAGATACATGGCTCTCCCACTACAAAATATAATTAAATCTGTATGCATATACAGTACAGTAATTAGTTATCTATCTTCAATTTTTTGAATGGCATACTTTATTGTTGTAGCGGCAATGCTTGTTAATAAGACAGAATTAAGTGGTGCTGTGCTTTCCCAAATGAGGCCCCATCTCTCTCTTCATCTCTGTGGTGCAGCCACAGAGAAGCTATTCTTGCAGGCTGATTTAAAGATATTTTCTTTTGATAAGGGACAGCTCCCAAATGGGGATGCACTTAGCTAAGCCTGGCTATCATGATCAATGGTCATCCATTGGCGCCTATCTGTCTAGGGAGTGCCAGATAGACATCTGGACTGCATTCCTAAGTGTCAGGAGTAAGTGACTCATATCTCACCTTGATCAACCAATCAGGGACTGGTAGGGCCGGGTAACCCACGTGGGTCTCTGATGCCCATGAAACTTTCAGCCAATGAACGAGCTGAAGTTCCTCCAGGTAAAACAGGCAACACAGAGAGCCTGTGAGACTATTCTAAAGACTAATTCTAAGGAGAATTCTAAGGAGAATTCCAGGGGTGCGAGACAATTCCAGGGCAGGACGGCCCAGGAGCAGAAAGGCTCCCAAGGGCAGGACATTCTCGCAGCGCGTCTCCTGACCATCCTGAGACTCAGCCCGGACAACCACGAAACGGCCAGTGTGTCCGAGTGCCAGAACTTTCCTCTGTTCTAAGAGTCTAGAGTGGAGGTTGCCAGAGAGTAACCAGAGGATCCACCCGAGGTTAGCATCAGCAGCAAGCCTCGTGAACAGGTCGGAACTGTGGACAGCTGAATCACTATTCAGAACTAGTGCTTCATCAGGAACGAACCGGTTCTCTTCCTGACCTGCTGGGACCCACAGTCATCTTTTCTCCTGTGCAAACTTTGCTAGTTAAAGCCAGCACTAACTAGCCGGTCTTCAGAGAGCATCCGCAGCGCACCGTCACAAGCCGCACAGCACAGCCTGGCACGGAGCCCGAGAGCGCGGATTGGACAGCAACAAGCCTGCAACTGCTTGTGCCCGCAGGAGATCTGAATCCCCAGAGATCGGATGAGTATTCAACTTCACTGCATTACTGCTCGAGAATTCAATTGTTATCCCAACCAGTTGATATCAATTTCATTCCTAAGAGTTATGTACTTGTTTTGAGTATCTAATGTAGAAGCTGTAACCAAGTTCAATTACGAAACGGTCTAAATGAATGATATACTGAACGTATGTCCTCTTGTTATATGTAACTCTTCGTAACTGAATGAATATATACCTTTTGTATTCTGATAACCCTCACGATAAGATCTGTTAGGTTTACATGCATATTCTATGTATTAATAAATGTATCCTCGTGTATTAGTACCTGTGTGTGTGCGTTGTTTGAGTTATATCGCATGGTTGGATTCTAAGGCCATTAAAAGAATCAATTTCGTGATTTACTGCTACAATTAATAATTGTCCCAGTAAATGCCCAAACGCCTACAGAACTGATGCCTCGTGAGAGCACACTACATTGTACAAGTGATGTTAAGTCTAGTGTTTTTATGACATTCCAATTTCTCAGAGGTTTCTTGTTTATAGCATTTACAGTATAGAGCAAAAAGCAACAGAGACCAGTTTAAGAAAAACACTGCGTACAGCCAAAGATATGGCAACCAACCCATTTTTAATATTACATACAGTATTATATGTTTTCCTACAACCTTATAATATTTAATTCTACATAACACCAAAGTAATAGAATATTGCATTGATCAAATAAATATAAAAGTACTATAAGAAATAAATTAATACCATATTTACTTTGGGATTATTTTCTTTAAAATGTAGTTTAAAATGCAGTGCCATAGCAAAGGATAATTCAGAACACACCAATTAGCTAATTAGAAAATATTTTAAAGGCTAAAACAGGAGAAGTGTAATTTTCAGGTACCGTATTTCTTACAAGTCAATTTAGTGTTTGTTTTAAACAAATGCCAGAATGTGTATTTACACAATTAAAAAAAGCTCAGATTATTTTAGCATTTTCATAGTAACCTGCAAAGAGGTGGTGCATCCTGGAAAAACTGTATTTCAGCAGGTGACCTAAAATTACAAAGCTTTTACATCAGGACTCACTTTGCTTGTTAAATATTGTTAAATATTGTTTAACAATTGCTTGTTAATATTGTTAAATATTCGTTAAATATTTATTTATTTTAAAATACATTTTTTTGATTGTCCCAGGATTTGATTTCACCTGGGACAAGACTTTAGGTACTAACAAATAAATATTTATAAATATTAGTACCTAAAGTCTTGTCCCAGGTGAAATCAAATCCACTTGTCAATAGAACATCCAGTCATGGTATCTAACGGGTTTCCTGTTGAAATGGAAGGGTCAACTGGAACTACAGAACGCTGTCATCAAGTCCTATATTTGCACTTTATCATTGTTTATTAATTACAGTATTTTGAAGCATTCTACTGTATTAATAAGAGTGTAAATATGCTCATGATTTCAATTGTTTAAAACACAAGTAGGCTGGTCTATTATTGTCTCTGTCCTAGGGCTTGATGATAAGCAAAATTTGTGATTTACTATATCTAAATTGATTTTGGCATTGATGTTTATTCGTGAATTTACACAAAATCCCTCATAAAAACAGTGCATAGTGTTATTAAGACCCCAAAATTAGCTTGCCTCTTTCTAATCTCTGTCAAAAATTACTTCATTTTGAATTAAAGTCACTTTTTTAACCAGAATCCTTTCCCTTTCCTGAAAGCAACACCAATAAATAGAAACTAAGATTGTTCTCCTGTCATTCCTATACATTACAATCCGTTGGTAGTTTTACCTAACAGGAAATAATTAAGAAGAAATTAAAAATAAATACATATTTTTTCCAAATATAACAGACAGCTTCACTAAATGTACATAAATCTAGTTCTGGCCAGAAAACATAATACAATATTTAATATTCTCTAATAATTTTAGATATTAATCCAACAAAAATAATGCATGCCTTCTAATCATTTTACTCTATGATTATTAACTTGTCAACCAATTACAGTACATTTTCCAGATTAATTAACTTTTTCCTCAGATAATGTGATGAATTAAAGTATGGGGGGTGGTGGTGTTAAATTAATAAGGTCATACAGTAGGTAGCTAGAAGTTGAATTGAGCTGTGAAAATGTGATTTACTGCTTTGTTGCTATTGATAGATTGGTTACAGGGAGCCTTTTTTGTAAGTAGGTTAACAGTTGCATTTGTAATAATTTCATATTATCTGGAATGTGGTTTTAAAAAGCAAATTTTTCTTTTCTGAAAGCTGCTTCAGTGTTTTTGGTTGAAACCCATCACACGAGGTTTTGAATTTCATTTGGTCAAAGAAAGATGAAAACTGAGGGAGTGTAGAGCAGAGAGATAGTATAACCCTAACAGTTAGGCAAACATACTGTAGCCTTTAATCAGGTTGTCACCTATTTCATAACATATTACCATTCAGGTATTGAGATATTAAAAATGATCTCTTGATAATTTTCTCGTTATTGATTAAAACAAGGAAAAGCATGATATCTTCCTGATCTTCCAGTCGGTGTAGACTTTTTTGTTTCTCAGGATTTTTAAACAAGTCAGTTCATTTCGATATATTAAACTTTACAATAAATAAGTGTTTTTCTAGAACCTTAATAAAACAAAACCTGACGTACTGTGGCTCTAGCCAAGATAGACATCACCATATTCACAACTTGAATCTGGGTCACCAATGGCAGCAGCCTTGTTTTCCAGGAGTTTTTCTGCTTGGTCTGGGAAGTGAGGACTAACACAAGAGTTCACGGCCTCGTGGATACGGCTGAGGAGAGACTTCATTTTCTCCTCATATTCTGCATTTGCTTCCTCACTGTGCTGTTGAGGCGTTGAGAAAAAACAATATTCAGTTTGCTAGAAGGAACTTGGAATGAATCTAATCTTCAGCATACCTGGCAATCTCAAATCTCATCCCATCAGTTTCAGCAACAACCACTCATCCAGCTCAGAGTTACAGTGGCCCTGATCCTAGCATGGGAAGCATTGGGTGCTGGATGGAACACCAATCTATCACAGGGCACACACAGACACAAATATGCACACACTTACACTGTGGACAATTTTTACAGAAGCCAATTAACCTACTAGCATATCTTTGGACTGACAGGGGAGCCAGAGAAGTCCGAGGAACATGTGGAGAACATCCTGTACAAACTCCACACAGATACCACCCCAAGATTTAAACCCAGGGCCCCAGAGTGCAGCACAGCTAACCACTCTGTGACTGTGCCACCCATCTCAAATTATAATACTTCTTGTTTACTTAATACAGGGCAAACTGTGCACAGAAAAAAAAATGTATTTAATGGTTCAGATTCAAATTCAGAAGTAGTGGAACTGTACAGGTGTTCCCAAAGTAATTCCAATATATAACTGTCAGCCTTATACAGTATGTGGAACAAGGCAAGCTACCAAATATAAATGTTAGCATATCATTTCTCTGGTTTATTTTTCCACTTATTCTGCTGTAATTGTCTTATCTCCAACTCATTTTATCAAGGCTGCCTATTGTAACATGGCAGGGGTCTTTATAATGACTTATATTGTCTTTATAATAATTTACATATTTCAGCATTTCGTTCTTGAAATGTGCTCAATAGTAACTCAAATAAAATTTTATTAAAGGAACAGAAGTTTTTCAATATACAGTTAGAGGCCAGTTGCATGAATGCATTCCAGAATTTGGGATATGTAATACAGTTCTCTATTGAACAACAATAGAAAAGTTACTAAATTAAAAGAATTGTCACTTCTGCAATTTGAGGGAATAGAAGCATATTTTAAAAAAATCAAAGCCTTCATACGGCCCCAAGTATTGTAAAGGAGAAGTTAGCCACCTCCTGTAATTCTATAACTCCTGATTTTTTTTGGACATTTTAGTAAGTTCTATCACCATGGCGGCCATTAGGGGGGGCAAATGTTCTTCATTTGCAAATCCGATTTATTGAAAATCCTTTTAAAAAACAACTTATTGTGCTTCTTACCTGGTTTGTAATTCCTTTAATTTCATCAAGAGTATCAGCTTGTTTCTTCTCTAGCATCTCCTGCTGAACAGCATTATTGTCTGCCAGCTACAAAACCAGGAACAAAAAAATCTACAGCATGTCTACATAGAAGACCCAGGTTTCCCTTCTGGTGTTTGTGGATATGTGTGTTTTGTATGTGGTCTTGTAAAAGATACAGTAAACATATCTGACTACATTATTCTATGTATTTCTGCATGATATGCTGCAAGTTATGCTGCAATTTATGACAATATTTTGGGCTCAACTGAGAATGCACTATCTTAAAAGATTTGATTCCAGTTACAAATTGTTCATTCAAAAACTATATAAACGGTATATACTGTACAGGTAAACAGATTTAATTGTATGCACATTATTTTTATATTTGTCAAAATACTTATTCCAGCTTTGAAATGTTGTACTTAAATATCATGGTTTAATGTATCTGGAAAATAAAAATGATTGAATTAATCAAATAAAATGTACAGGTGCTTGGTATTGACTGGGTTCCCATTGCTGTGTCCACCTGCTTTCATGAACGTTGTGCTCCTCTCTTTAATTTATTGTTGCAACAACAGCATTTTCATTGCTCCCTTTGATATACACAAATCAAAACAAGATTATATGTACCTGTACAGATACATTGTGACCTATATAGGTTATTTTGCTGTTGATTAAATTTAAAAAAGGAAATAAATGATATTTTTTCTACAGGGTTAAATAGCGAACTGGATTTTCATAATCAGTAGGCCATTTTCAATGATCAATCTTCATATTGCACTGCTGAATAATGCAATTTGCTCATGTATTTTGTTTTCAAATAAAAGCTGAATTTTACTGATAAAGAATGACCTCAATCTTTCATAGAGAAGAACAGAACATTCTCCCAATTTGCATATGTACAGCATATACAGTAGCAGAATAACTCACATTTTCTCTGTAGGATAACACATAAATCCATTTCTTAGATTTCAAAACGTTTTGTACCAACATTCTGTAAAATCTTACAATATTTAATGAAAGCTTCACCTAATTCTTAAAATAGACTGACTAACAATAATAGGAAATGCTGTATAGGAAATACCCTTTATTTGATCAGTTTATTTTACCACCTCCGTACCATTTCTTTGTGACTCCATTAGATTAATAGTTACTGAAGGGAGGTACTGCAGGAGCCATTTGTATTGTTCTTACCTCTTTAGTCATTTGTGCCACCTCTTCGGTGAGGGCATTATTTAGCTCCTTTTTTGTCCTGAGAATACAGAAAATGGATATAATGGTTACATAGAGAAGAGCTCCCAATAAACGGAGGATTTCAAGACAACTAAATATGCACAATGTCCTAGTTTTTATACTCTGATCCCAATATACTGTATATATATGATCTTACCAAACAGCGTTCAACAAATATGCAGCTTAATGATCATAAAGTGTACTAAAAGACCAAAGGAGAAGATTTTAATACCAAAGCAGCAGACATGTTTAAATGCAAAGTAAAGGGATATTTTACTTCAAAGTTTTCATTATGTATATTTCAGCTGTTCGTAAAGGTAAAGAGGGAGTATACTTAATCTCCACCCTGTTGTATTATAATTGTTCTCATAGAAACCCATGCATAAACTTAAAAAAACATTTTTTAACACAATACAAATATATAATAAAAATATGATAATATATTAAGGCAGCACAACTTTGTCATTCCAATGTCAAAACAAAGTAAAAACTACTAACAAATTCCATAAATATTAGTAATACATTCCAGATACAGTACTTCTCCTGTGTAGCTTTGTCTGACCCAGACTTGGTTGAGGCATTGAGTTTTTCATTCCTTTTTGCTTCAAGTTTCTTCTTCATGCCTTTAGTTTGACTGTGGGAAATTACAGAAGACAGAATAACAGTGGGGATGCACAAAAATAGTGCAGAAACTGTTTTTGTTTATTCTTAAAACAAAATGGACTCAATTTTCAAAATCGCTAAAGCGGAAATTAAATAAAATGCACTGACAACTGCAAAATAAATAAAAATATTTAAATAAGCATTCATAAGTCAATCACCTGAAAAATAAATTAATAATAGTTTTCATTCTCCAGAAATGCAGTTATTTTCACAGAACACAAATGACAGCAATCCACAAGCCATCTAAGCTGTAATAAGTGACTTAAGGCCACTTTGAAAGCTTTCCAGATGCATTCAACATACCGTATTGTAATAGCATAAAATAAAACACTAGTTAATAGATAATGGTTTCACTGTATGAAAGAGGGATGTCAAAAACAGGTTCGTTCAAGCTTATGCAGTACTTCAGTCAGTTCAATAAGTGAAAAAGAAAACAAATGTAAGGATAAAATTACGTTTTATTAGGTTGCACTTCCTAGTGAATTTATTTATTTTTCATTATGTTTTGTTTCCTGAAAATGATTAGGCAATTCTCCACAAAACAATTGATCTGTCTACTCAGGCCACTAGACAGTGTAAGTCAACATCAGTTATATTGAAGGTACTAAAATGATGTTGAGTGCATCATTTCTTGTCTAAAGGTCACATTTGTGAAACAGAAACACTTGCACCCCATGTGATCTATGTGGGAAGAAACTAGCAAAACATTACTGTAGCTGCTAGCCAGTGGTCTTTTAGAATCATCATCCCTCTACTGTATACTGTATGTTCTCTGATCTGTTGAGAGGTACTGTGCATACAATCTTACCTATCAAGGGAATCTTTCATTGCCTTCTTCTCACTTGCATGTTTATCTTTTGCTATAGCCAGTAGCTTGGCCGATTGCTATAGAAAGGACAAGTGAAATATTGTCATTGCCGTATTTATTTATGTAGGAAGTCTTGATATTTCTTATTACAACACCATTTTCTCCCACTGTTGATAGTAATCGACCAGTAATCTAGCAAAACACTCTTCATTCCAATTCAATCTAAAGCAGCAGCATTTAAAAATTCTGTACTTGCAAAACAAGGTTTTAAGGGAGTGAGAAATATTATTTTTGCAAGGACACATTTTAATAAAATCTAGCATGTCATATTGTCATTGTTGTCTTTGAATATTTTAAAGGGGCAAATACAGTCATAAAAGAAATATGATAGCATTTTAGTAGGCAAATTGCCCTTAAAATAGTCTGGCACGATGTGTACCTGCATTGACATTTCCTAAATAGCAATGATATTGACTCTGGCTTAAGTTGACTGGCTTAATTAGGAACAACTCGACCCCTCTGGGGTTTTTTTTCTCTTCACAGCAGGAATTTGAATAACATACAAACTACTGTAATTTTGAGACAGCAGCTGCTGTACCTCTGAGCCGTGCTGTTCTTTCTTCTTTTTGATGAACTCATACTGCTCCTCATACAATGCCTTTAGGTCCGTGTGGAATTTCTCCATCAGTTCTTTTACTTTCTCTGAACTAGAATCTGACTTGCCATCACTGCTTCTGTGAGAGAAGATGGCAGAGTGAGCACCATTTCATAGACAAATGCACTGCATTCATGGAATATTGAGGTGATACTCTTCTCTTACAGTATGTGTTGTTTTGGGTGAGAAAAGGTTTCCTGTTCATGTTTGTGAGCAGGTAAGAAACCAGCACTTGTGAATTCCTGAGTATAGTGGATATGGGTTTTAAGCTGAACAGGAAAGAGGAGTGAAAGAAATAAGAACTGAGCAAAGGTCTCCATCTAGTGGGAATGAAACATCATCTGAAAATCTGTCTTTGAAAGCGAGTGAATCTAAAATGCAGAATGAAGCAGAACATTACTCCTTCCTCTGGCACCTCTTTTTGTCCGCATTGCTGAGGTTCTTAAACTGAGTGCTGTATTTCTGAGCCAAGTCGTCTGCTTTCTTCTGGAACTTCTTTTCTATTTCTTTCAACTCTTTCTCCTGTTTCTTGGTGGTTTTAACAAAATTCTTGTGCTGCTTTAGCTCTTCAACCGTTGCTGTTGAAGGCTCTAAAGAAAATAGAAAAGGCCTTGATTTATACTGCAGATAACAATTATGAAAAAGAATCTACTCTTCCTAAACACAAACAATCAAAAAATATTTTTCTAAAGAGAAAATCAGCAAATATTGTAAGGGAGAAAGAATTCTCAAAATCACACCAAGATACAACATTTATCATAGCTTCTAAATTTTTCCATGTAGATTAATATCCTTAGTAGTTTTCCTGGGTACATACAGTACACAAATGTTTCACAGACACAGTGAGTCAGAACCCAGAATACACAAGGAGAGTGCTACTGTATACTAAAGTGGCTTTTTCTTATAATTGTAAAGCGGTGATCAAAAAGTAGGTTAGTACTGGAATTACAAAAAAAAGTGCTAGAAACAGGAGCGAGCTGCCAGCTGAAATATTTGCATTTACCTGGAACAGTTCTTGCTGATTCATTGGTGGAGTCAGCAGGCGCTTCAGGGGAAGATGTGTTTGCGATTACAGCAGTAGATAGGATGACCTCAGTTTTGGCAGGTGAGGCAGAGTCAGATTCAGTAGTTTGGGCAGCTTCAGGTTCGCTAGAAGGAGTGGGTGCAGTATCAGAGGATTGGGCAGGGTCTGGTTCAATAGATTGGGGAGGTTCGATAGGCTGGACAGGCTCTGGTTTGGTAGATGCAACAGGGTCAGGTTCCGTAGATTGGGGAGGTTCTGGTTCAGTAGATGGGGCAGGGTCTGGTTCAATAGATTGGGGAGGTTCGGTAGGCTGAATAGGCTCTGGTTTGGTAGATGCAACAGGGTCAGGTTCAGTAGATTGGGGAGGTTCTGGTTCGGTAGATGGGGCAGGGTCTGGTTCAATAGATTGTGGAGGTTCAGTAGGATGGACAGGCTCAGGTTCTGCAGATGGAGTAGACTCAGAAGATAGGGTAGGATCAGGTGGTGTGGAAGGAATAGGGTCAGGTTCTGTTGATGAAGCAGGTTCAGACATTTGAGCAGGGTCTGTTTCTGTAGACTCAGGTTCTGCAGATTGGGCAGAGATAGGCTCAACAGATGTTGTAGATTTATTAGTAGTGATTTCAGCAGCATCGTCCACTGGGTCAGGAGTAACTTTAGCCTCTGGGGCAGAAACATCTGAAGACAGAAAACATAAACAAAGATTTCCACATCTTTCCATGGATTTCTTACCTACTTATGGGATAAACGTGATAAAAAATAATAGAAAGATGAGGAAAATACTGTAATTAAAATTTGGCTTTTGGGAAAAGTGAATTCCATAAAGATGGAATACTTAAAAAAAAAACTAGATACCCTAGAATATGAATAGCAGCTGTTAAAGTAAAAGTAAAGTAAAGTAAAAAGTAATTTTTTTGGTTATTTTGGTTATTTTTATACTGAAAGTTCGGAAATACAGTAGAATTTTGTTTTGTCATTTTGAATGTTTGTAAAGTAAACACTAAGTACTGGTCTCGAAAATATATATTTTATTTTAATTCATTAATTCTAACTAACAAATCATAAATGACTTTCAGACTTGTGACTTATATGGTACTGTATATCTTTTGGCTTGACCAACCTACTACAGTCTTTGAAGGCCAACATCCAACAGTTTTATATTAAGTCGCCCTTAACCATTAACAGCTAAAGACCTGAAAAGCTGTTAAATTGGTCCAGCTAAACAAGTCTTATCATGTCATACAGGTAATTAAGTGTTTGAGCAGTACAAAATACAGTTAACTAGAATTCCCAGTACTCTTTAAGGAATAATCCCCTCATCTAAGCTACCAAACTAGACTATAAACTTATAGTTCTTCTGATTCCACATTTCCTATGCTGTACCCCAATGATAAGAGGTGTTTTGAAGATTTCTTCCAGCCCACCTGCATCATTGTTTATTTCTGGCTGTGGTGCCACTTGAGTTTCAGGAGTTTTATTACTCGATGTCTCAGTAGCAGGTTTCTCCTCAGCATCAGGCTGTCGCTAAGATAAAGTTAGACATAAAATATTTACAAAAACATTCCACTATCTCAATCTTTAAATGTCTTTAAATCAGGGATAATCTGAACTGGTCTTGGAATAATGTTTTTTCTGATGTTTTTTTCCTCCAGATGAACTCTTGGTTGCTCAGCCTAATAGCCCAATCAATTTAATTTTTTTCTTTTTTTCAACCTTTTTTCTTAGAATTTCTTGATTTCAAGAAATTCATGATATTTGATGTGACTTGAGAAATGTACTTCTATGAACTCATTTAACCCATCGTTTAACTACAGTTTAAAAATATAATCAAGAAATATAATTAAGAAATGTTAGTTTCTTCTCAATAAAGTACTGTAACTAACAGGTCACTAACAGTAATGTAAAGAAGAATTCACAGGAGCACACTAGGCTGTCACAGAGAAAATCCCAATTAGGTAGCGGTATTTGAAATCAGTCCTGTGCAAAAACAGAGAAAGTCTCACAGCATTCATTCCCAAGGACATAGATAATCCTAATTTTCTTACCTCTACAGGCTTAGGTTTCACAGGCTTGTCTTTTAAAGGATTAAATAAAGCATCTGTGAACCCTGAAATTAAAATAAATAGTTTAATTAAAATCAATGCTACAGAGCCCAGCCTCATTAAAATAAGCACTGTACCTCCAGTCGTTGCTGAACAAATTATTTTTTCTTTTGCATGTTCTAAGTGTTTTCTAGATAAACAAAAGTTACCAGATGTTCTAATCACAAGAAATCCAGCTCCATATTAATTTTAATACAAGAGGATGGTATATTCTCTTGAATGACTGTTTTCACCATAGAGAAATGGAAATCAGAAAGATAATTTAATTATTTTATGCCATATTTCACTTTTATTAAAATAAATCAGCTAAAATAACATTGACTTACAAAGCAGCTTGAGGGTACGGTGGAAAAAGTAAGTTCAAATTACATACCAGCGAAAGATTCGGGAATGTAATCTTTGACCTCGATGTACACAAACAATGCAGGCAGAGTGAGTGGCATGTTGCTCTCAGTTCGGAGGCATATGTGCTGATAGCCTGGGGTGTAAAAACAAGTGAGATACAAGCACTACAGCACAAAAGGCAAAAGGACTTTACAAAGGACAACTTTTGACTTTCCAGAAACCTAGTCTTACTTATTGTACTTAGCTAAACCAAAACAATTTTACAGCAAAACAGTTTGTATAGTAGTATACCACTATGGAGGAACACAACCACTGAAGAGTTCTGCTCTTGTTCTGCTGGAGTGTCGAATACTAAGATCTCCTTTTATATGTTGTAATTTATGGAACTCTACTAATTATGTCACCAAAGCTTAGAGGCTATACACAATTTCAGTAGTTGGGGAGGCGAACAGAACTACCCTTCAGCTTTCATGAGGGATTAGCTAGGAGTTCAGGTGGAGATACTGTAAATATGTAGGAGAGTGCAAGTGGGTGAGACTGGGATCTGATCTTCCCACACATTTCTGGTAAAACCTTTATCTGGCACAGTAATCAATCAAAAGTTGTAACTCAATGGTTGAAAGGAAAATATAATAAAATCTTTCATATATTTTATAAACATAATAAATGTATTTTAATGGTAGTGTCACCTGACTGTATGGCATAGACTGGGAGTATTCTGTGTCCAATGAACTTGCCACCTTCCTCAAGAACTACTATCCTGAGAGACGCCATGTCTGGTACAAGAATCTGTCAGATTAAAAAGAAAATCTTTAGCACCACACCACCACATTAATATTCATTGCAGAGGTAAATATTGAATGACAAATTTATAAAGCATGAAATCACATTGTCTCAATCAGGGTGGAAGGACCCCAATTCTGGTCAAGGAGAGCAATACATCATCCTTAACCATCAGTGTATAAATGTATGTTTTTAATGGAGACTTCTGGTCCTGTAAGGATTCAGATAGGATGTTTACATTTTCATTTTGGATCTCTAAAAGTAGACTAAAATAGTGATACAGTACATTAACTCATGTTTGGATATTTGATGTTTTAAAGGAGACGTGTAAAAATCTGCTAGGCTGTGGCTCTGCAAGATCAGAGATCACTGCAGAGTTGGTCAAGATCACTCCTGGTCTAAAAATGCTTTTGCTTTGATTACTCAGAGCAGAAGTATCTTTTTATGTTGTAAAATGATCAAATGTGTGAAGAAAATTTCTAAAACTTACAACTCACAATGTTACTTAAATTCTGTCTACAATCTGATTTATTCTCGTAAGGATTAGCTTGTTCAATTCAAATAAACTCTCTAATGCTGTGGAGATCAAGAGCTGATTATTAATCCAAGGGGTTTCACACCGGCAAGCAGAGACACATAATATATACTGTTGTAACGATAAGAGGATTTTACAAAGTGCAAGAAAAACTCCTTGTTCTGTTCCTCTACAGTCTTTTGCTACTGTTCTTGTCTCTGCTACTCTCATTACACATATCACTATACTAATTAACACTACTGTTGCCTCTAATACTACAACTAGCACAGTTAGCACAGTTGCAAAGCACAGTTGGACAATAATTTATTGCATTCTTGGGAGCCCCCTTTCTTTATTTGTGTATTATAGGGGTTTACCTACCGCTAACTTTCAACTTTTTGGGAGTGGGATGGGGGGGGGGGGGCAATGTGATCATTTGCACATGCCCTGCAGAGTCCTGGAGGGTTTGGGGTGGAGGGGTAATAACACCTGACTGACATAACGTGATCCGACTGTTACTACTTTCTACTACTAACTCTCGAATGGGGCACATTTTTCATGACACAGTTGACTGAATAGGCTGATTTAACTTAATAAGGATCCTATACAGTACTTCTGCTTCTTCTACTACATTAATTTCTCCTCCTTCTGTTTAATATAACTAATACTACTCTTACTCCTAATACTGCTACTACTATTTCTGTCAGCGCCTATGCTGTACAAATGAGAAAAGGGACACATTTTAGACAATTGAATGGAAACACAGTACACTGCACCTTCTCAAACACAAACAGCTCTTCATTCCACACTGGATTGACGGCATTAGCTGTGGGTGACCACTTGGTTTTGTACTTGCGTTTGGGGTCTCCTGGCAAACCAATCAGCTCCACTTCCACACCTGTCTTCACATTCTTCTCAGACAAGAACTGGCCTGAATAGATCTGTCAGCGATAAACATACAGGCTGACACATCATGTCAGTTTCCGAGGGATGTCTGCTCTTCCTATCCCTCTGAAATAGAATTTGCCAAGGAGCGGATTGTTCACCCACTAATAGGAAATGTGAGCAAGGTTTAGACATTTTGGTTTTACCTACTATACACCCTACTGAGGTGTTGTTGCAATAGTAATTCTGCTCATTGCGAGAAAAACTGCAGGTTCAGACATGTGGTGTCTGTGCTTAGGTGTAAAGTCAGGGTGTGAAGCTGCCATCTGTGGGATTATGACTGAACATGTCAATGTCACAGCATTTCCAAACATCTAGTCAACCTTTTAGCCAACCAACTGAACCACTCTTGGAATTGGAATGGAATTCTTTTCTTTTCAACCATTAAATCAGACTTCATTAAAAAATGCTTGTATGTTTATTATTATCCAGAAGAATTAAAGTATTTGTGAAAAGCAGAAGGAAAAAAGGTGGCCTTTAAAGCTTGTAAGCATTTGAGCAGTAAAATGTATTATAACTGCTGGAAAGCTTGCATTGTGATGAAAAAGCAGAATAGTCAGAGTCAAGCTGCAATAATAAAAGTAAGCTTAATCAAGCAGATCGGAAAAAACAGCGAAGGGTGAAAAACGTGCCTTGATTTTCAGAGTAGTTGCCACAATAGAGTCAATCCTATCAGCAAACGGGTTGAACTTCTTGTCTGGCCGTCTCATAAAGTCATGCTTGAGGAGATAACCAGTCCTTCCATTAAATTCAAACAAAGACATGTTCAGCTGCATGGGAAAATCTTGCAAACAAAAGGGAACAGAACATCAAACATCTCAAATTAAATCCTTAATATTTTTCTGTTATACTGTATTTTCATTGTATTGCACAGGCATGCTCAATTCTCTACAGATATACAGTATAGACAGCACAATTGACACTGCTAAAAGCTATTAAGGGCTACCAAGTGGTTCAGCCAATAAAGGTGCTCATTCCTTTGCCTAGTGCGAAAAGGATTCACCAAGCAGTGATGTATGATTGGCAGAGTGTTGCTGGAGCAGAACAGGCTTTAGCTCTCAAGGGTTTTCTTGTCTTTCAGTGATAAAGTGATGAAGGTAAGAGACAGTGTTCCTCCAACTGGCACTAAATGTCCTGTAAAACACTGCAGAGATTTCAGCCTATCAGAAGGTATGGTAAATGACTCTAACAGGTGGACACGTCTGCAGGTCCTCCTTGTCTTTATTTGTTGCTGGAAAACCAAGTTTCCTCCACCAGCAGTTGACAATTCCAAATCAGGTGGGTATATAACAAAATAATTGGTAAGTTGAAGAAACACTTGAAAAACTTATCTGAAGTTATTGTTAGTTACGTTACACTGACATCTAGTGGCATTTTTGAGAAAAATTATATTATATATACTTTTATATATTTTTTATTTAATAGACAATGAGGACCTGAAGAAGAAAATACAACTGCATTAATATCTCGTCTTAAAAGCAAACTTTAAACATAAAGGAATCATAACATATTGATTATTTAAAATGACAGTGCTGGCCCTTTGAAGGAACACTACATAATAAATGATACAATAATAAAGCTTTACCCATAGTCTGATAGTTGAGTGCTACCATCTGACAGCCAGCATTCCAGAAGGGTTGTGGGTTGTAGTTGGAGGAGTCCATCCTCGTCCCTTTGGGGTAGATCCGACTCATCTGCCTCTTGTTGTATCTGGATTACACTGTATAGAAACTTGCTTTTTCCTTGATTTCAAAATGCATCTGCTTTCTTACTTTTTCACTTTGCAAAATACATTTTTGTCTCTCTACCTTCTGCTTTTATAGCACTTTACTCATACTATATCTCTTGTTTCCTCCCCAAAACGGTTCAATTACCAAAGCACAGTGGACCCTTCTACAAACACCTCACCACACTTAATGACAATATCAATTACATAAATGGTTAAAAAGTATTTCTAAAACTTCAAATGTTTAATAGTACTTTTTTATTTTGCAAACCTGGGGAGGGGGATAATAAGTGCTTGGGTCATCAGCAGTAAAGTGATCTTTGGTCAACGAGTGTGTCAGATGTCAACATCAGACACTCAGCTGATGCTGATCAACAGCATTGAGCCAACATCCACCAATCTCTGTTTCTAATGCAGAGCCATCTTGAGACTTTCCCTGCTGCCTTGGTGGCATTAGTGATAATTATTCTGTTGCTTGCCTGTGTGAGGCCCAATATGCTATATACTGTAGAAGGATTGTTTTGCAAATACCTTACAGCTACCACTCACTGTGATGTCTGTCTGCCCTGCCTGCAACCATCACTGATCAGTCTGTCGTACTTGGTGCTCTTCCTTTCATTCCCTTCCTCCATACAATCTTTACAAGGACCTGTTAGTTACTTCATTGTCTCTACAGTTTAATAACACATTATTACTATTAAGATCCCAAAAAGAAAATATAAAATATGGGTTACAGCAAAAAATAGTTATAATAGATTTCAAATACTTCTGCATTTCTATGCTTGCTGCCTAGCATTCATTTAGAAGCAATATTATTGCTCAATTTTCTTTCAATCAATTATCTTTCATCTTAAATTGATTTTAAATACCCTGTTTTGTTCCACTGTGTCCTGACATTTAGGGCCTACTAGATATCTGCATAAAAGAACTTCAGTTTAGTTTCCTCTTAGCTTAAAGTTATTTTTGAGTGGGTTAAAGGTGGTTACACAAAATATTTATAACAAGTAAGGCAGCATTACAGACTGGAGAAATAGTTTTTGAAAGTTGGGAGTGGATGTACTGTCATGGGGTGTGGGGGGTGCAACTGGTACAAGATAATACAGCCACTTTTTTAGTAATTACTGTTTTCATTATTTACAGTTTTTCATGCCCTCTTTCCACAGGCATTTGTGACTGAGAACTTCATATCCGAAATATATACATATATACCAGCCTAGTACCACAAACCATTTTGCAGCTTACCCTTATACACATGGATATTTCATATTATGACAGTAAATCATCTGCAGGTGGCATTCAGAATGTATAAGAGTACACAAGAATGAAGCCCAGGGTGACATCTGACATGTCTTATACGAAATGAAATACAATTTATTCTATCTACTGTATATAAGATAATCAGTTATCAGGTTTTATAAGCTGCCTTTAGAAACAGAAGGAATAGTTTGGAAAGCATTCAAAAACTATTTAAAAGGATACTCCACAAATTCCACTGGATATTTGGTGAGCAAGTCTCCCCCCTTTGTCTCCACAAAAGAGGAAATTGAATAGCTCTTGTTCTTTTCTAGGGAAAGGACAGAGAGAAGGGGAGACTCTAATAACATTTCAGCTGAGGCCAAAACAAATATACTACTTCCTGCTATGGCTGGTTATTGTGAGAATTATGGAAGCCCTGTGGTACAAACAATATTTGAAAGCCAGACATTAATATGGCAAGAGGAATTCTTCTTTTTCATGGTGTAATGCCCATAGCAACATTTTACTGTGAATTATAGTACATTGTTTCTAAATGCCAATAATCCGCCTGTTAAAGTGACTTCAATGTACTGTATATGACCAATGTCTTTAGATATTTTTTATATTTCTAATTTCTATTCCTTGTAAAAAAAATATTGTCAGGCTTAAGTATTTTTTTGCAGTTTTTTGCATTATATACCATTGAAAAATTTACAAATCTAATTTTGGGTAGGCAGAATGTTGTCCTACAGTATGCATCTTTATCATTCTTTGTCTTTGTATTCATAATTTACTAATACTAATTATATTTAGTTCAATTTCAATTGTTATATTTAAAAACAATTATGTGAAAGCTTGCTTTGAAGCAAACATTTTGTGGAAAGCAACTTCAAATATAATAGGGATAATACAGTATATGGGAATATTCCATTGTTTTCTTTCAGTGAAAATTCAAAGACAATGTTTACGAAGGCATATCACGCAACTTCTGCCCTATCAGACAGAATTTGTAATCCATTGCTTACTTTTGGCATGTTCAAAAGAGATGAATTTATTTGGCTGTATGTAGTTCACCAAAGCTGACATTTCCTCATAGGCGGTTACTTCTTGACCAGCTGTACCCTGAGAAAGATGACAAGTAACTGCTGTTAGTCTCTTATTTCCACAGACACAAGTCTCAGTTTTGAAGACAAAACACATCTGACTCAAGAACTACAGTCAGTCATCCAAATACTAAGAGATGCTATTTGAATGCATAATTTTGCCCCAGGCCTGTATTGTCAGTGAATGAATACAATACAAGCAATGGTAGTGAGGTAGTGGGAGGCTCAATCTTGACACAGACATTTGATCTTCAAGTACTCCCAAAATGTGAACATCAGCTTCTACCAGACCTCATCAGAGTTTTTCATCTTTTCCTCATCTTGCTCATCTTCCTGCTCTTCCTGGTCATCTTGCACATCTTTTGAAGGTTCTTGAACTTCTTTTGGAGGATCTTGTGTGTCTTTTGAAGGATCTTGCCCCTCCACCTCTGAAAAAGAAAAGGATAAAAAATAGTTGTGATTATCCAGCAAGGTAGTGGTGCATCATAAACATTCAGTTTTGATCCAGCTGAAATGAAGGACTATTTGTTAGGAAATGGTCAGTTATCAAAAGAAATGTTTCTTGGCAGTGAATTTCTAGAATTAATAGCTTACCCAGATTTTAACTGTAGATGTAATAGATGTGAAAAGCCACATGAAACCATCAGTTATATCTCAACATGGGAGTTTCTAATTGATTAATGCTTGAAAGTTTGATCTAACACATGCATACAGTAAATCTTCTAAAACACCTGGCTTTACCTGTGAATGCAACACTATTCCAGTATAAAATAACATGACCTTTTAACAGTAAACCTGAAATCCATTCAGGAATAAAACCTCTCAGAGACAAATGGATGCCTTTGTTCCTAAAAGTATAAACACTTTTAATATGAAATTATATCATGACCATGTGTATCTACATCACAGGTAGATACACAAGGGCCAATATATTGTGTTGGTTGGGATACTTTGGGGGGTAGTTGGTCAGCACAGGTGTGTTGACCAAGCACCAGTCCTCTAACGTTATAGAAGTGGGTTTACTTTTATAAAATCATTTTTTTTCTCTGTTCCTTTTTCCATTAGAACTACAATTCTTTTGGCAACTTTCCTTTTCTCCAAGATTACTCCACCCATTCCAGTTCTGGTGTCCAACAGAAGACCTGGAGCTGTGTTTGCCATACCTTTTATACACCAGCCCTCAGCAATAATTGAAAGCAGCCGCGCTAAATCAGACCAGTGAAACAATTTGAAGCCAAGAGCTTCCTGGTACTTGTAGTCCAGCTTATGGGCTTTAGCTGAGAACTAAAATAGATGTAATGTAAAGGGTATACATAGTATAAATCTTTCCATATGCTGAGTCCATAATATACACCTTTTATTACCTTGCCTGTTAAACCCTTGGTTTCTAAACATACCAGAACACGCTTGATTGTCTTGCTCAGGACTATCTTGCTGTTGGTTTGTGCTGGCAGGAGGTTGCTGTTGGTCCTCAGAAGCCGGTTTCTTGACTGTCGCATGGGTGGGTGCCTCTTTGCTGTTCTTCTTGTTCTTGATCAGAATTTTCCCCATCAGTTCTGCAGGGCTTGGTATTTGATGTCCTGGCTTTAGCTATTGCAAAAAAAGGATAAAAGCGCAAAAAGGAACTGTAAAATAAGACGCATGATTGGCACTATCTGCAGAAGTACTTTTCTTGTCCTTTACTTTGAAAAAATGTGATGGTGTTGTCATATCGAAGGACAGAGACCAGGCATGGGAATAATGTACACTGAATGAATACAAAACTTCAATGAGCAGTGATCTTGCGCAGTCGTTTTAAACAGACAAATTAGCTATTTGTCCATGAGGACATTTATATCATAGCAAAAAAACTCAATATGAAGGTAAAGCAAATAGAGGACAATTCAGACAAACATTCCTAAATTAAACATCAGAAAGACACATTTTATGAAAGATAAGCATATATAAATGGAAAGTCTACTTCATCAGCAGCATGCAGGAGATCTTGCCTGATTATAGTATGTCATGATTTATCTTAGTCTCTTTAGCATATGTTTGGATCCCTGTGGCACTCATAGATGGTGTTAAATATGCCTTTTTGTCTTTGAAGCACTTTTTTTTGGTACTGTGCCAAGACTAACTTGGTATTGATCAAGACATGCTGTTCTTCACAAGAATACTTTTCTGTGCTCTGAGTTCAGTCTCAAATGTGTTTTTAGCGACTCTTAAGAGTTGTTTTAGTGTCTCTGAGAACTCTGTTAGAATGCACATGGGAGCATCTTGATTAACATCTGTGATTCACAGGTCTGTTTTCCATTAGCAGAATGACTGTCATGGGAAGATGCCCACAGCCATGATTATCAGCTTGGAAAATATCCTGATTCAAAAGGAGGCCAGTAGTTAACTAGTTAACTGTACAGTACAGTATGTACAGTAGTTGTAATGAATGGCCTAATAGCTAAATGACCCAAAGGTCATTGACCCATCTGGCCCTTCTTAAAAAAAAACTTATTTCTCTTTCACTTTTAATTTAGAAGAAGTCTAGAAGGTTTGATTTAGTCAATGTCTTTGAAGATTTTGAATACCTAAACCAAAACACCTCTGCATCTTCTCTTTTCAGGACTAAAAAGATGGAGCCATTTTAGCGTGTGTATAATTAGGGTAATGCGCCATGCAATATTCACAATGTAATTGCTCTGCAGTTGACATTTTTTCCATTCAGTATAAAATATAAATTTCAGTAAATTATTAAAATACCTTGGTATATTTAATTTGATTAGATTTTTATTTGATTAGTTAGTAGTTAAAGGATCTGATCCAGCCATTTATTGAAAGAAACTAAGGTACAGTATCTGCTTCTACAAGGATGGATAGCTTGTTCCATTCTCCCACAACCCTATGGTTAAAGACTGTTCATTATGAAGAAATCAGCTGAGTTGACTTGTCAATAATTTTGATACTTGTATGAATATTTTTGTAATGTTCTCTGTTCAAGACTAAAATTGTTCGGTTTCTTTAGCATCTCTGTGAAGGGGAGTCTCTTAAGCCCCTGGAACATATCAGTAGCTTATCTCTAGAGTGATTCCAGAGCAGCAATAGTTTTTCTATAAAATGGTGACCAAAACATCATATTCTAAACAAGGCCTTACTGATGCTTTATACAATTTTAACATCACATCCCTTGCTTTTAACTACAGTTTATATCTGAGCATTTTGTTTGCCTGTTTAATTGGTTTCTCACATTGTCTAACATACAGTACAACAATGAGTCTTTACATTAATGTCTGTTAAATAATATTGTTTTTAAATTTTAATTAAAGTAAATTGTAGGATAAAGGAAATGCAAGATTGACAGCTTGTTATAATGAGAGCAAAAAATGCTCTTCAGTGTTGAATTGTTCATTCAGGTTAAAAAATTAATGAAATTCTGAAAAGAAAATAGAGAAAAAGTTGTGAAAGCTTAATGAGTGAAACAGACAGGAGTGGGAAAATGAAAAAAAAAGAGTGCGAAGGTGCACTTTTTGAATTTGCTAAAATATTTATTCCTCTTGACACATGACGGAGACATAATTCCTCCTGAAGTCCTTGGTGTTTTCACTGTATTAATCTAGCACACTTCTTGGTCATGGGGAAACCTTAAACCACTCTCCTAAAATGATATAAGGTATGTTGTTTATTCCTATTTTGTATTAAGTATTTTATAGAGTAAATGATTTCTATTGAAAGGTTTTAACCTTGAGTGCAGGTGTATGGTACATAACTAGTCTCAATTCTGTTAAAATGAAGAAGAAAGGGTGCTTTTTTACTTACTGGGTATTTCTCAAGTGGATCTACAAGCAAAGCATCTCCAAATATTGTCTTGCAGTAATTGGCCATCTTTTCTTGTTGCTTGACCCTAAACAAAAAACATTACGAGCAATCCAGTTGAACAGTTTTTTTTAAGTGAAAATAAAATGATCTTTTCATTCCTGCATTATCTCTTATTGTGTTTGCTGACTTTAAATTGTTTGCATTTAGTTATCTCAATACAGTATAGTGAAAATGGAGTACAAAAGTTGCTCTGGAGCAAAAACCTCTACATACTGTACAGTATCATCATTAAATGTTTAATGTATGGGATTTTGTTGTTTCATTGTTTCATTGAAGATTATTGTTTTTTCAGCCTTATTTCCATTGTTTATTAACCTCAATGTTAAATATATTAAGTTTGTATTTTTAAAAACCTGTAACAACGTTCTGCCTCCAGTTTCTGTCTAAATGCTCATTGTAACTCGCAAAGCCTGAAAACAAAACAGATTGAATGAAGTTCATTCACAACTTAAAAACACAAAAAAACATATTTGTTTAACTCAAAACCTTTCGTTCCTAAGATCTGAAATGAAAAAATGAAAGTTGGAAGTAGAAAGAAAATTTAAGATTTTCTTCAAAATATTGCTTAAACAGTACTATCCTCTACTCAAATACTACAGTACGTAATACTAGTAACATCTTTCATTTTCAATATTTTTATAAGCCCATCAAAGTTTTAAGAAACAAGACAGTTTAATCTTTTTTTTTGGATAGATAATGAGATCATTGTAATAATAAAAAGCGTCTTACGAGTCAACATGGTTCTCAAAAGACAGGATGACAGGATACTTAGAAGTTTTGAATGCGCTCTCTGCAATAGCTTCAATGACGTCCTGCATATACAGTAGGGGGCAGAGCAGAAGGCAAGAACCATTAACCTTTCCAGGATGACCATAGCAGAGTTGCAAGGCAATTAAGCAGAACTCCTATGCTCAGGTGATGGTATCTTTAAAACCACTTAAATTACAACCCCTTAGTTCAAAGTAAGACACACGTATTTGATCTGAGTCTGAGATCTATTGTCAAACATTTCACTGCTCCAAATATGGACAAAAGTGAAGACTGCAGTATATGAAAGTGTTTAAAACTGTGAAAGAAAGTAGGTCTTTACTTAAAGGGTTACGGGCCTGAGGAACAAGTATCGAGATAAAAGTATCTAGAAAATTGACGGAATTCATTTTACATTCTTTTTACCGTGCTCTCAGTGGGAGACTGAAATCAAGGCTTTGAAAGGACAGATGTGCTGCTGTGGCTTGACACTTCACAGAGCTGTAGCTCTCTTTATCTCACAGGACTATTGCCAGTAGAGCCTGAGAGAGCAGTGCTTGTAAGAAACCAGGCCACTGTTCATAAAATCCTCCACTACTTAGCACACTGGTGTAAGTGACATGAGCTGGCTGACCTGTCAGGTACTGTTGTGTCACCGATTTATTTGATTATGTGTTCAACAGTTGTCATAAAGTTCTGCTTTGATCATTTGCTAAGATACACAGTCTTTCCTGATCCAGCTGTACTTATGTTCTTTGCTTTTTGTTTTTTACAATTCATTCCTACAGTAATATTGGAAATGTCTAAACGTTTATTTGAAAGTTTTGGCTAAGCACTTTGTTTTATTCAAGCCCTGGATTTTTGTGCTAGCAATTTCTGTAAATACTGCAAGCCGGGTAATTTTACCTGGAAACATCAAAAAAACATTTCTGTTGCAGTCATTTAAAATTCATTTTGGATAGACATGGGCAGTTACACTAAGTCTTCGCGTGCAGGCGTTATGACATTTTTGAGATATATATATATATTGTTTCATAAGAAATAATTAAAGTTAATGTAAAGTGCTTGTGGGAGTGATGACAATGTTGACAGAAAAAAAAAACCTATGAATATCTATTTTTTTCTCCAGCACGTTAAGTACGTTGGAGGTACTGTGTACTGCCTACTTTGAATAAAGAGACACAACTTTTTATTTTCCTATATTTTCATTTTAACATAGTGTGTTGTCTTCTCAATTGTGTGCTACAGTGGCTATCATTACCTACTGTATCTCTACTGGATTTATATGCTGGTATCTTTCTAAGACCATTCAAAGTGTGTTCTGTTAAAAGCTTAATATTGTGATGTTGTATTCAAATTTCAATTGTTAGGTGACATCAGAATATTTATTCCAACAGTTAATTATCCACCTTTTCAGGTATCTACCCACTGGAGCTTGATATAAAATGGAATTCCTATTGGACAATAAGATGTCTACATTTACTCAGCACTCCTTAACTCCTGGAGCCGCTCCCTAGCTTTATTACTGACATGGTTTGTAGTTTTATTAATTGGATTTTCTCGGTTGATCCTGCACACCTTGAAGAGGATTTCTGTGGTCATGGTGAATCCATGGGTGATGATTGGCTCTTCATCAGGTGGTTTTCCCTTCCAGCAGTCGAGCTCCAGACAGCGACAACCCGCCAGGAGACACTGTCGGTACATCTCTGGGGAGGACACCCCTGAAAACTGGCCCGCTGCGCCCCAAAAAGAAATGCATCTTCAGTTCAGACACAGTACCTTCAATTTAAGAACACTGGGTGTGCTGTGAAATCATTCTTAGGTTAAAAGCCTAAGAGAACAACTTCTAAAGCAATCTAGTCTAGTGCAAAACTTTCCAAATATTCTTAATAGTGATTAAAACCCTTAACTCATGATTATAATAAAGTGAAATATATCTCCTTTTATACTTATGCTTTGTTTCCTAATGTTTTTTCTACGTTAAGCTTTGAATTTCCCACCAAGGAAATGGAGATAAAACTTTGCTCTAAGTTACAGATTGTTACTTGTTAACACCTTTCCATTCTTAGACACCACAGACATTAAAGATATGAAACTACTCCATGCATACAAGGCAAATAGCAAGAAGATGTGTATTAGTGGCTGAATGAATTGGCTTCATCACTCTGTTCATCTCCCAACTAATAGCTGATATGTGGTGGTGCACTACGGCTGCCGTCGCATCATCCAGGTGGGGCTGCCCATTGGTTGTGGTGGAGGGGAGTCCCTATTAACTTTAAAGCGCTTGGAATGGAGTGTCCAGAAAATGATAATTATTATTATAATATATGATTATTACTTTTAACATGAGTACTGTCCAAACTAATCTGTGTATTAAAAATCAAAGACCATTTTCAATCTGGGACAATAAAGGATGTATAGATGCAGAACTTCTTCACAATCCCACAGTCATAAGCCAGTCCTTGTGACCTTTTATGTTGATACTACTAACCCCATTCTCAGAAAATGGCAGAATTTCTCATTTTCTTACTGTTTCTTACCTGTGAGGTAAGTATTGTGTGAGGATTTTACAAAGTAGTGAGGCAGAGGTTGCATCATATCCTGCCAAATGCCAAGCTTGTCCGGAGTAACAGTGGATGTTTCAGGCCCAGTCAAGTAATACAACAGCCCTTCTGGAGAGATCTGGCCTGTAAAATAAAAATGCACAATAAGCTTTACAACATCCCTATCATAAATGGAATTATAGCCCAGAATGTTGTTTTCTAGTTTTGACATCTGACAACATTCATGACAACATCTGACAACATTCCTTCAGCATTGCTATTTAATCTCATTACTGTAGAGAATGTTGATTTTCACATAGACAAACTATTTGTGAAAGTGAATAAATATATAATAATTATTAAATATATTTAATGCATATATTAAATATATTTATACAGACATAAATGTATATATAGAGACATAAATATATAATAGTACTGTATAAGTACAGACTAATTATATAATCTAATTACATAAGTACACAAGAATATATATGATTTCTCAGACAACGTACAAGGATGTTTACCTATTCAGCAGTTCCGCTTCACAGTTATATTCTATAGTTTTACCAGTAATATACCGGTAAACTAAGTCCTAAAATATGCAAATACGACTGAATAAGATTGTCTGTTTCAAAACACTGGAACAAGACTTTTAACTGATACAATTTTACATTATTTAAATTAATTATGGGATATTAATTTTTCTATAAAAAAGAGGTTTCACTTTGACCAGGTAATTTCTTGTGATATATTTTTTGTAGAACAAGCTCTGTTTATAAATTGGAATATTTAAACGCAAATCATTAATTGCAAATCATCTCCTACTGTATATTTATTCTTAAAATTGATTGTTTTACAAATTTAACTAACGAAAATAAAAAAAAAACAATTCTTACATAACGGAAATGCTCAAGTAGTATTAGAAGTCATATATGAAACATTAAATTGTAAGTGTGTAAAAGAAAGAAACACTACCTGCAACAGAGCAGGGGTCTGTGTTGTTTGTGCCTCTCACCTCTGTTTGCATTTGATGAAGTAGGCTCATACTTCTCAATCAGGTTCTTGACCTGTTCAGGCTTTATCAGGGGAAAAAGGGTCTCATTGAGTCGTGAGTCACGCTGCTTCTCATTGATGAATTTAGTGAAGTTCTCCTTTGTCATGTAAGGCTTTGCCTTGGCAGAACTGCAGAACAATTAACAATTCTTACAACAGACAATCTAAGACAATCTACAGTACCTGTATTATGATTATAAAGTAGAAGTGTTGTTATTCTACAAAAGATTAAAGTGAAACAGTTTTGGCAACTAAGAAGAATGTTCAAAAATGACTTTGGAGGAACAGGTGCCATAGGCAATATTGCTTTAAATAGTTCTAGGGAGCTGAAATATGGCAATTTGGAACAGATTACATCACAGATATAAACTAAGTCTTTTATTTATTATTAAGTTAAATAAAACGAATAAAAAGTTAATATAAAGATTGCTAATATTCATGTTTTACACTGACTCACACACATTATTAATAAAGGCTTTTTTCCTAGATCACTAAACACAGATTTGATATGAGAAATATGAGATCTTGCAGAAGAACCAAAATGCAAAGTAAAGGAAACCTACTAAGATGTGAATATTTCATAAATTTCTGGTCTGGGACAGAGGTTCATCAGGAATGACTTGAAGGCAGTTTCAGTGAAGACATCTGGCTTCATTGTGTCACCCTTAAAAAAACAAAGAAAACAGAAATATTGATTACAAATTTATAAATATAGTTTATGTGATTTTATTTTTGTAGCCTTTATTTTAGACATTTGATTGCTAATGCACTGTATCTTGAATGTACAGACTATACTGTACATCTTTAAAATAATTACTGAACTCAACGTATCAGTGTACATTTAAAACAATAACATAAGCTTTGTATTCTGACATTCTTTTCAGAATCACATACAGTTGAATTTTAACACTAAAGTAAAGTTTTCAAAAATGGCATAAGAAGATAAATCCCTTATAGATAAATCTCAATTTAAGAATGGCTGTGGTTAAAAGGGCATAACATATTTCACCTTCCCTTTAGGGAGATGGGCTGCAGCTAAAGCAGCTTCTATTCTCTTCTTGTCTGCAGGAAACATCTTATAAATACTGAAAAAGAAAAACACAGGTCAAGCAATATCAATGTCTTACAAATACAGTATACAAAATGGCATGGAAATTATGACATGGCTGAGTCATACTGTAAACATGCTTTGGGAAATTTAACTGTAGCAGCAATGCACTGTCTGGAAAATCCTACACAAACGAAGTTCCTTGGAATAAAAATAAAGGCTTGCAATCTTTGATGTAAAGCAGAATGTTGAAACTTTAAAGACATTAGACAAATAAGATTAAATTCAATTTTCTTTCTCTTTTCTGGTTTTCAGATCTACTGTATACTTCTGATGTCAGGCTAAACTATTGTCCAAATCTTAAACATAAAATATATGAAAATACCTGATGGTTTCTTAAAAAATCTTATTTAACCAATTCAAACATCACTTACGTTTTCACAGGTATCTTGCCATCCTTATTTCTCTGCAAAGAGATACGGACATATCTACAAGGATAAGGAATGAAGAAGCAGTATAAGCAAATGTAAAGAGCTGAGAGATCCGTAATTAAAAGTCATGGCAACATTGACATCTAAGTGGCTACTTCAGCATTTTGAAGCCTGTGCAATGCATTTGTATCGCATTATTCCCCAAACTTTGCTCAAATATTCTTTTAGATTCTTTTGTGTAAAAGGATTGGAATTTTTAGTAGTCAATTAATTTAAGTGTTTTATAGAATTACACATGTGCAATACAAACTGTTTAGGTTCATCTAAAGGTCTTTAAACATAACATACATTTTAAGAAAGGTAATGATAATTAAAAATAAAATACCACTGTTTCAATGGAGTGCTGAAATGGATGATAAAAAGTCAACTTCAAATAAGCCTTTAACCAATACTCTGTCCTAAAATTGAATTAATTTAATTATTATTATGAGATTTACAAGTGGTGGCACAGTGATTGTATTGCTGCCTTGCTACTGTATGCTTGGGCCATGTGTTCAGACTCCCTGCAAACCTGTATTGCATAAAGCTGTTAAATAATGATGGATCAATATGCACAAGTCTTCTAAGTAGAAATTGAATACATTTCTAATCACTAAAATAATAATCTTGAAGAGGTTTCCACAGAACTTTTAATATATCAGCTTGGATAAATATGAAAGAACCCTACTGTATATACTGTACTGTAGTGACACAAAAAGAATTGCTTAAAATGGCTTCATTGTTCCACAGCACTGCTCGTCAAGTCATTGGGCCACATGGAAATTGTGTTTTCAGTTCTCTTTAGCTTGGAATTAGGAAAACTAACATCTTAATTGAACCGATCCATTCGTCCCTAGGTTAAAGCATGCCATTATTTAAAGAGAATTAAAAAACCATTGGACTATGGCCCTCCAGAGTTAACATTCAGGACAGGGAACATTAATTCTTAACTTTGCAAGCTATGTGTTACATCACAGCACAGAAGAATTGTACACATTTGTCCTCAAAAGACCATATCTTTGGCATAGAAAATCTAAAATGTGTGGGACACCCCTTTTCATTCATTCCACACTAGTGCTTTGCAAGATGGACATCTGAGCTATAGTTTTATTATTGTTTTTCATAGCTCTCTCTCTCTTTCCTAGCATTAATCCCGCATCAGCAGGGTCCGCTTGTCGGCACACCAGTCTCCATTTGGTGGTTTGAACCAAATCTTTGAGCTGACGTTGCCATTAACTGCGACTGAGAAATACTCCAACCGGCGCGTCGCTCCGCCTGCCGTCGGAGGGGGGGGGGGGGAACAAAGTAATGTAGCCAATTCATAGAGGGGGATTTTAGGAAGCATGGGAAATTTGCCCTACTCTTTTCGAGAAACATCCTGGGATTTTTAATGACTACAGAGAGTCAGGACCTCGGTTTTACGTCTCATCCGAAGGACGGCGCTTATTTACAGTATAGTGTCCCCGTCACTATACTGGGGCATTAGGACCCACCTGGACCGCAGGGTGAGCGCCCCCTGCTGGCCTCACTATTTTTAGCTCAATCTTTTGAAAGATTATCAAAAATCTCAACAAAAGGATTTACAAAGTAGGTATTTTTTAAAGAAATATACTCACACTTTCTCCAGAAAGACCTGTCTGCAAGCATTGATCCTCACAGGGTTGTAAGCAATGGCGAGAACATCCTCTGCCCAGTTCTGCAGCAAGCAATTAGATAATTACTGTATAGAACACACTGCACCATATGGGGTACAGTACAGATAAAAAGTTGCAGACATACAGTGCAAGCAAAAGATGTTTTATATACTATATTAAACTTCATACCAAGGCTTAGAGCATAGCACAGAGATGAGACAACACATGAATATGATTAACTCCAGTTACCCATAAGTAAAATGTTAATTTTTCAAATTCAATTTTAATGTTAACTTTACAGGATGTATAATTATGGATTACAACACATTTTGGATTTGAAGGCATGAAAACCTGAAAACCCGGAGACACTGAATTTCTTGCTCCAATATATATAGGTTGTGTTTAATTTATTTCACTTTTCACACCAGTGATACTTCCTGTTTGATTTTAGACTTGTCGCTCATGTAACACTCGGATGACAAGATTATGAAAACGAGAAGATAATAAAAGCTTTTGAATTTAGACACCTTCAGAAACAAATTTTGTCTGAGAGTGAACTCGGGGAATAGAATTTCTAGTTGCAAATTTGGGTAAACTCTCAAGGTCAGTAATCCCTCGGCAAGGTAATACTTTTCCACAAGAGGGCCTCAGACACACTGATCCTTAGCAATGGATCAAAGCAAAAGCAACAAAGAAAGCAAGTCATGTACAGTACTGTAGCATTACTGTTAAAGTGAGCCAAAGGTTATACATTAGATAAGACAAAAACCAGGCTGCGAGACAGATAACAGCACAGCTCAGTAATAACTATAGAGGATATGCAGACAATGAGCTCTATTTTAATCAGTCATTGTCTGCATTCTCAATAGTGCCAGCCCTTCATTTTATTAAGACTTTTTCATCATAACATTAAAATGGAAACTTGTTTCAGAACCCTGTTTAAGAGAGTGTATTGTGCAGAATCAAAATGTCAGCTTTGTTGTATTCTAAAGTATTTTTTAATGCTGTTGAACCCCAAACATTCACAGATTGTTCTCATTTAAGTGTTATACATTTTTTATATCTCTCTATCTATTGTAAAATCAAAGAGACACGTTGATGACACCTTGGATTTTAATTTTACTTTTACCACCTGATTCCTGGTTTATTCTTCAAACTCAAAAGGTGCATTTTATTAAGAATTCATACACTGAAGCAGATGTACTGTATAGTACTTGTTTCAGGAAATATTCACTTTGAATCATCAAATGCTTTAAAATCTTAATTTAAAAATTATACTGGGAGCAATGAATTTCTATTTAATACCATTAATTTAATCATCTTGCTATTGAATCGGACCTCCATCAATCCAATTTAATATGCCTTTAAATTTCAACACATGGATTTAAAGGCACAGAGTGTGGTTTCCAGGTTACTGCACTGCATTACAATCACTGCCAAAAATTTTCAGTGGTGTTGCCAAATGTTTGTGTCTGTAATAAAAGGAATTTGATTGCCCATTAATATTTACTTTAACATGACATCATAATTAGACGATCCCTGGGGTATAGATGTGTTTACAAGGCTAAATCTTGACTGAAATACAGCTGTTTATCATTAAAATGACATAGCAAAGGTACACGAAAACAGGTCCTGGAAATGAACATTTGTTTATATGACATAAGTGAGCTAATTTTTTCATTAACAGATACTTGCACTTTAATTTAAAAAGACTGAAAAATAATCTCTCTGAAGCTTTAAAAGCATATAAACAGATGAGAAGAAAATAAAACAAGAAGCACTACTGAACTGATAGTGGATATGTACTAATAACATATTACCTGGGGTATATTTTCCTTGTATGCAAAGAAGTTGTGATATGTCAGGTTCACCATGTCTAGGCCTGTAACTATAGTTAGTGTTTTTGCAAGGTGATGGCTGTCAGGAAAATCCAAGTTGAAGACATTGCGGACCTTCGGGTTCTGTTGGGTAAAAAGAAAAACTTCTGGTTGAACAATAGGTCTGAATGAGCATTGTTAACACAAATACATACTATACCTGTACATGCCTGATACAAGTCTCAAAGCAAAACAAAAAAATAATAGTGAAAAAAACATAGCAAGAAACTATTCCATAACCTGACCCAACTTTGTTGATTACTGTATCTGCATTGCAGGTGAATTTAATCATATAGTTTTAATGAATGCTGCTTTATGCCTTCTAACTACAAATTAAGCTGTTATAATTATAATTACAGAGTGAAAGTATATTGTTTTGTTCTGATAACCAGAACCAGGAAAATAAACTTCAGTGAGGCCTGAATGACATTTTTTTTGTAATTAGAACTGAGCATTTAACATGATACTCGGGATGAGGTTTTTCAAAGAATTAACGCATGAAAGATTGAAGCTTTGAAGGGGATGACAGATAATCTGCTTCTTAACAACTACAGGTGAAAATTTCAGTAAATACAATTTAAAAAAAATTAAAATAGAGACAAGAAATGAATCTGAGCACGTATTTCATTGGTGTTATGGGATCCTGGCTTTTCCAAATTCCAGGTTTCCAGAACTTTCTAGGGCTTATATTCCTGGTGCTGAAAGAAGTTATGGTTATGGTGGGAAGTTGCTGCTGACATGGCCAGGTGTTATTGTACCTGTAGTTACACTGAACCTTTTCCACTGTTATATGATTTTGGCAAGGAGAATCTTTTAGGGTGAGGAACATGTGTTGCTGTTTTTGTTTTCAATTCATGATGCTTGGAAAATTGAAAATAGAACTTTTACTTGAAAAAGAAAAAAGAAACGATAAAGGGAAATCTCTGCGTGGCACTGGTCAAATACTTGCAGAGAGGCATTCACTTTGTGGCTGCGCTCGGTTTGCATCTAAGGTCACGAACTTCCTTTGTTTCGCTCAGAGACCTCAGGATGGAGGATGGCTCTCTTTATTTAAGGCTTATGATTTCCATGCCTCGGACATTTGCAAGGGTGAGGTTAAACAAAGCAGGCAAACGACTGACTGCATGCAAAATTAAAAGTAAAAAGAAAAAAATTCTGGACTATGAGGTTCAGAAAAGCACATTATGCTAAAAGGACTTTTCCACTCACCAAAGGTAATTTAATATTTATTTTAAATGAAAATAAATAACTTTTAACCATGAATAAAATGTTTAGATATTAGGGGTCTACAGCCTTGGCCCTGGAGAGCCATAGTTATGTATTGTAGGTCATATACTGTAGGTACCTGTAACTTTATAGAGTCTGTCCACCCAAGATCTGGAAAGCTTGATAATTCCTCAATTAAAAAACTGATTGATCCAATTAAATTATTCAAGGCTTAGGGAGAATAAAACCAGAAGATACTGTGCAATAGTTCCAGATCCAATAGGACCAGAGTTGCAGGCCCTGATTATGTGAAAAAAGGAGAATTTAAAGCATTTTCCAATGCATACACATTGTGAAAAGATAGGGGCAATCATTAGAATTGTTCTGTAGATTGTTCTCAGAGTATCATGGAAAGTGAGGACTGAGAATCAATTTACAGTAGCTGTCTGCCCCTCAATGGTTGTCACTCATCAGACTTTAAAACATGATTTTTTTTCAAAACCTGTTCTCTCAGCTATCTTTTGGTTAGGAGTAAATATAATTAATGCTAAGGAAAAAAGATACGGCTATTGATTATTAAAACAATAGTAAATACTGGAGAAATAGAACAACATCTTTAAAAATATATAGCACTGCAGCCTGCAATGGTAACATAAGAAACAGAGAAAAACTCTATGATACAGACTCTACTTTAATTCTTCTTCTATTTTAAGCATTTACTCACAATTATCATTGCACAACAATGTTCTTTGTAAGATATTTGCTACCAACCTCTTTTGTTTGAAATGAAGAGATTCCACAAAAAAGTATGAAAGTACTGACACTTTGTTTAAACAAGCTTGCTTTACTATAATACCTACTGTATGCATTCATAGTTTAAGAACAAGCAAAGCACTATGGATAAACAAAACAAAATAACTCCTTCTTTTAAAGAACAATATATATTCAGTTTTGAAGCATAGGGAGTATTTCATACATTATGTACGATTAGCATGGGTGCAAATAACTCTGTTATAATACTCAGCAAGTCAACATTGATACTTTAATTTATTTAGAACCATATCCTGCTCACAGTTTATTACTGTATATCTCATGTAGACGTGATCTTTATTCTTTCTGTGCAACATCACAAAAAGAGGGAAAAGTTTGGTTTTAAAAAAAAACAACCATTTTAATTACAGGTTATTTCCTGTTCCAAAAGACTGTAATAAATCTAACTGGACTAACACCTGATCAAAGCATTATCTGCAATGGTAGATCATACATTTAAAGGTATCTACAGTGTCATGAGTCGAATGCAATTACATTAGGGTGGCATAAACTGGGCCTAATGGCCATGGCAGGGTAGGCTGAAGCTGGTCAGAAAAACTTCACCTCACAATTAAACCTGCCAACCTTGTTGCTGGTCAAGTGCCTTTGAGTTTGTGGTATCAGTCAGTATAACCATGCCAGTATTCTATCAAGCATGAAAGCTTTTCTATGGCTCTGTGCTCACAGTGGAAACAAAACGTTAGACAATGCGTGTTGAGAAGGATGTGTGAATGCTGTCGTTGACAAACTGAAGAGGAGAGTTCGAAGAGATACATCACTTTCAGTAGTAATTGGTCAGTGGAAAATGGTGGGTACAAGTGGCAAAAAAACGGCTGGTGATTTTAAGTTCATATTGAGACTGAAAATATTTTTTGAAAAATGTGGTAATGAAAATTTCCAGTGGAAAACCAACAAACACTATGTTTCCTGTGGCTGCATATACAGTATGTAAAGTTTTCATCTTTCTCAACAGGGTCTCTGGATTTGCACTCCTCCTGATATTCTGGTTTTCATTCTTGTGTAATTAAACCTATTGCTGAGCTAACAAATCAAAGGTAACACAGTCTTTAGACATACAGTATGACATACGTTGTCAATGAAACCTGAAGAGTTGGATTTCTGCAAGGGACTCCATGGGGATTTTATATTTTTCAATTACATATTGTCCAGTCAATCTATCCATTCATCTGGTAATACAAATTATATAAATATTATCTTAAAAAACAATGGGTTGAGTAGCAAACCTTCTGTATTCTCTTCTGATAGAATTAACTAAGGTAAAAGTCAAAATTAATTCTGTTCATGGAAATGTACTTAACCAAAAGGACGACTGGTATACCAGGGTGTACCTGGAATGTTGTGTTTTACATAATTTGATTGACTTTCTAAATGATTATAATTGTTTTTAATGTGTTCCATCTCTCCCTACCTATTGTGGCCCAAGTAACTGATCTGTTAAAACGAATGGATTGATGTTTTGTTTTGTTTTTTTAAATTAAATAAGCAAAATCAGAAATTGCTTGACACATATTGTCTAAAGTATTTTACTCCAATTGCTAGTCAATTATTTCTTTAAAAAATGAGACTTCTCATTTAATATTCCCATTCTCTCTAGAGGAATCATATAAACAAAATATTTAATTGACAGTCTGCTGAGTGAAATAATGACTTTAATTTTCTCACAGTTTCAATTCTATCTTTAAAGATCAATATCTACATCATGTCTCAACATCTACAAATTCTGTGGTTAAATTGTGACCTTTGACCCCTGTGAATCTGAATATGTGCAGAATATTCAAAAACTGATTGACAACTGGATGAGGTCAACACTATCAAACTCTTTTGTTCTGTGAGGCAGAGATTAAATTAATCAAAAATGACAACCCACATTATGGAATATGTTTTTGTATTCCCCACAGCAACACAATATACAGTATGTGAGAATATTCATGCACAGTTGTGTTGTACATTGAATTGAAGTACCTTTTTTAAATGATTCCTATGTAAAACTGTGAACATTAAAAGACATTAGGCTTAACACTGTTACATTTTGTGATTAGCATTAGCATTACCATTAACCCAAAACTATTGTTGCTATGCATTCAATTTGGTAGAGCAAAAGTCTTTATCAAGTATAGTATACAGTAATAATGGACAGAAGCATGGTTTTTAAGTAAAGCAAGGAGCTATGAGTAATCCTTAGTTTTCTCCGATACGGTACTTGAGTTGTATGACCCAATATCAGTATTTTAAAAAATTATTATAAATTTGCCGACTGCACAACATATCAACGCATTCACTTATAACACTGTATTTTCTGAAAAAAAAATTCTCTTGGTCTTTTTATTGACTTGAGAAAACCCTGTTATTCTGTAGAAATGTACTGTACTAGTGTTGCTATAAGACAACAGAACAAGAATGTCAACATGAGGTAGATTTATGCGTATGATTTATGTGTATGATTAAATTGCATACTTTCAATATTTAATTGTTAATTTAGATCAAGAAACAGGATGGTCAAAGTTGGTTGTTCATCAGATATAACACTCAATACTGTAAGCCTTCTGTCTCCAGTATATATTTGTGTTATGACTGCCTGGGATCTGTATTCTTGTTAGACTATTTAGTTTGCAAGGCAAATAAAGCCAATACAGCAGCAGCAGCAAAGGATTATGTAGAACAATTGGCAAAGTATACTGTATGTGACACAGAAATGAAATAACACAAAGATACAGGCTGAATTATTCTTCTCCCTTAACATAATATCCACAAAAATGCTCTCCTACAGTATGTGTTTTTATCACTAATAAAAGTGAAAGTATGGTATATTGTATGTACTGTACTTGTTTGAATTAAAATGAAGTCCATTTAGGTTGTTCTCCTGTGTCTAACAGTAAACAGAGCAAGTCTATTAACATTTCATCTATGTACATCTAAATTAAATATTCATAAAGCAGCAGTAATGGGTCCTGCTTTAGGAAATCCACCAAGCTGAGTAATAGTCTCCTGTAGCTCAAAGGCACAAACAAGAGACAGCTGCAGTTTGCTCTGCAGGCAATGATCTGTAATTCAGGAGTGTTGAAAGGTTACATTTCAAGTATAAGACTGATCCACCTAGTTTATGCATAGTGTCAATTTCAAAGCATTGTTTTTTTTTAAATTTCATCTTATGCTGTACACAAGTTATGATTGCTCAGCAAAAATAACATTAGACTGCAATCATACTCACAGGCATTTTGTGATTTAAATATTTTAAGATTTAAGAGATCTTCTTTCTACGTTCCAGGCAGGAAGCCTGAAATGTTTTCTGTATACAGTATTTAATAAGCTGGAACATAAGTGTAATGCACTGAGGTGTACTATACAACATTCACCCTTTAAAAATGTTTTGGGTCTAGGTGTTTAAAAAAGAGCTACTGTAGCTTAAGTAACACAGTGCAGTCTTGTTGGCCTCCCATTTTTCAACTACCCTAAAGATAACAAATAGTTATTTTTCTATTTTTTAAAGTATTTGATGTAATGATTTATAAATCATATGAAAAAGGGGTTCACATATAGATGGCATGCTTTACACATATGTATATTCATTTGTTTTACTTTCAAAAACTGGTTTCTTCTTCAACATTTTCACTTGAAATGACCTAAGGGAGGGCAACCCCTCTACTCCTGTCAATTGTACAGTACCTCTAGTTCTTCTAGTTCTAAAAACTGAAATGCATATACTGTAATTGCATCATCTCAGGTACATTGAAAACTCTCTTAATACAAATTAAAACATAATTTTCTGAAACTCTGGAAGCTATAAATACTCACTTTTTCTTTTCAATCAAAGGTTTCAAAGGTAGGGAACATGGAGATATTACACACGATGTGATGATAATTAAAATTGTATTTGAAACCTTCTAAAGTGATGCTTACCTTTGGAATTTTAGCATATTTTCCTGATCTTGTATCGCGGATAGTGGCAATGTCTACAAATTCCATTTCCTGCAGGGATCAGATAAGATATGCAATTACAAGAACAAGGATCATGAACATTATCAAATTAGGCAATTTTATCAAATCCCTATTGAGTGTAAATAAAGATTTCCACTTATAAGGTGCTCTCTGATATGCAGGTATATTCTGCTATGGATCATATGCTGTCATCAGTAATATGGCCAGCAAAACAGCTTGCATTAAATATATCAGTTACCTGTATCTAAAAATCACTTCTCGACAATATCTTAAAAAATTACTCTATCCTGATGTCTAGGGCAGAGTGTTCCATATACTCTCACAGCTCACTGTGCAAAACACTTCTTCATGATCTCAGTTTTCTATGTGTGTTCTCCAGTTTGTGTTCTGCTGTAGAACTCCAAAGGGTTGAATTTGTCTATGAGGATTTCAAATACTTGAATCAGGTCCCCTTATAGCCATCACTAATTTAGACTTTAAACTATAGTATGTGACTTTAAATCTCCATAGAGATTAGGGAACATCTGTTTCTAGTTTTCTTTACTAGATCAGGAAGTGACCCATCCCACGCAAGTTTCAAAACACCAAACAACAATCAACTACACTGTGCAACAAGCCATGAAGGTAAACAATAATGTACTGCAATCAGCATACTTCAATTTGCTTTATAGATCATTACTGTAGCTCTAAGGCAACATGTAATTCATATAATACACCCAGTAAAAATGTATATATTGAGACTTATCTCAATTTGATTACGGACAATAACATTTCACATTTTAAATCAAGTAGACTGTATGTATTCTACAATTCTGTTTGGAGAGCAGCTGGTTTTCTCACTCATTAAATGTTGAAATGTTCTTATTGAACTGAACTAACCTTGCTATTTGTTAGATATTTCCTTGATAACTAGAACTGTAGAAGTTATATATTAGTATACAGTATATAAAAATACTCCTAGGATACATAAAGGTACTTTATTTTAAAACAACCTTAATATTCCAATACTCTAATCCTGTTTGTGATTTATGCTATCATGTCACCATGGTGAAAGCACCCCCTTACCTTATTCTGATGAGTCCAGTAGAGGTAAAAGCCCTTTGGATCCATTTTCATCATGACAGGGGAGGTGCGAGATGAGTCCTGGTACAGACAAATAGAAACATGTAGCACTAGTTGCAAACAACTCCGACAGCAGGACACCACAGTCAAGGAAATGTTACAAACATTGCAAAGAATGTTGCAAAGTCTTTGCACAGCATAAAACAAGAGAAACCATAGCACTACCTATACCAAACCAAACTATGGTATAGCACAGCTCTTTATATTGATATTTACTGATAAACAAAATGATTGTATTCGGAGGTAATTATGATTTCCTCTTCATGTATAAAGGTTGTGCATTTTTCAACCACATCATAAGACATTCACACTCACACATTCATACTCAGATGATCAAACTGAAAACGATTTTAATTAATATTATAAATGTATAAGAAATACGATGAATGTGAATTCAAACCATTTTATTCACAGACACAGATTTACACAATTAATTTGCAAAGCTTTGCTCTGTTATAATAAGCATCCTGAAGGGCTCTGCACTCCAGTTTATCAGAATTAACCAAATTAACCGGTTTGCGCTTGTTTGGCTCTTGATTGCTGCTGTATATGGTCACTTATAGTTTCCAGTAATTTCAGGATCTTAAGAGTTTAAGTAAAATATGCTGCAGTTCTCAGCTAACATCACTTACTATCTCTTAAATGTATCGGTAAAGATATTACTCCAACACGTTTCATCTGTCAAAACATTCCATCATCATTTATGGGAAGGTACATAAAACTTTGATGTTTTGGTTTTCTATTAATTTAATCTTTTCTTTCATAAACAAACAATAAAACAAAGACATATTGTATGAATATACACAGACAGAAAAAATACACGTTAATTTATAAAGACTTGCCCTATTAAAATAAGCAGTATGAAGGGCTCTGTTTATTATAATTAACCAAATTAACCAAAGTTTCAAGTAGGTAGCTACATCTGTATGTGTAGCCTGCAAAGGAATAAGTAAAGGTTTATTCCATGCTGAAAAGAGAAGAAAAGAAACATGTTTGGGCTGGTTTGGCTCCTAATTGTGTATTTGGTCACTGATATTTTCCTAAGAGCTAATAATTTCCTTTCAGGTTCCTTAGATCTTAAATAAAACATGCTGCAGGATGTTTCATTTATCCATCACGATATATGGGAAGGAACATAAAATAATAAAACATGCTGGTTTGGATTTCTGTTTATTGAATCTGTTTGTTTAACATATAAAAGACATATTGCATAAATATAAGTTCTGTTCTAGAATATTTATTTCCTTAGGTAGTTCATGTTCTCTGCAGGCAAAAATGACATTCTATCTAGTACTTTTTATGAAGAAGCATTTTTCTAGGAGAGGTATTCACTCTGAAACTGACATTTTCTGTGGGAGACCCTGTTAACACCACTATCTGATTAAACTATTCATTCATCAGTTCTCTTAGAGTATTGTACCCCCTGAGCTCTGTCCCTGTCTTTTAGCACTGTCCTCTGCTGTCCTAGGGAATGCACTACAGAATTGCTCCATAATAATAGGGATAGTCTACACAAGCATAATCATTATGAATCAGTCCAAGGATTCCATACACAATTGTATTAAGCATGTAGCTTATTTATTCTTTTCAAACAGAATTGATCTTAGGAGTCTTATCTTTTTTTAACTTTAACTCTTCTTGAAATCTGAAAGTTCACAAATGCTTTCATTTCAAATGAAACTGAAATCACTTTTTGTACGTACATGATGAGGTTAGCATGCCTTAGGGGATAACATCAAATTCAGGTGCTTGTGGAACCAAGTACTGTAACCCAAAGACATGTACTGTAGTTTTAAAGGTAGCACAAAGATGTGCCCCTGTGATTACACCATATTTCTCCTTGACATAAGGAATGTTCTAAAATGAGACATAGCAGAGACACGTCTATCCCATCAACAAAGAGAACCGTGGTGAAAGCATTTTTAGAGAACAATACATGTAAGTTATTAAGAGAAAAAATCTGATAAACATGAAAATTTCAGAAAATTAGGGAAAAGTACTCTTGATTCTGTAGGGAAATTCTTGATCATTTAAGGACAGTCATTTAGAGAAGTCATGAGTATTCATGACTTATTTAAGTGTTCTCCATTTTAATTGCATTAAATGTCCTAATTTGATTAGTTCAGTTTATTATTTACTATTATTGACTATTGGTAGGTGTAATTGAATTTGAAGAAAATGTCTGAAAATCTAAAAACATATCCATATAAAGAAGTATAATATAGAATCTGGCTTAGGATGCATATACAGGTACAGATACTGTACAGTATAAGCATTGACAACATACTGTATCACCTACTGTATATAGTTAATACTCTAATGTCATTGTAACATTTTGTTGTCAGTGATGCTTTTTCTAAGTTGCATAAGTTCATCCATACTGTAGCAAGATGTACTAGTGAATTTATGAAAATACAAATGAACAAAACTCTGTCTGCAACTGCAGTTCTTTAGTCTTAGCCTGAAATATTGAAACTATTTCTTAAAAGAATCATAGGTTTCTGTTATACTCACATCACTCCACTTTGTGAATCGGTCCCCTTTCACCAAGTAATCTTTTATGACTGGTGGCTCTAAAAGTCCACCTTTCTCCATCTTGACACCCACGTGTTCCTAATAATGTAAGCCTAATACTTTATGCTTTTACTGTCTTGCAGATCTTTAATGCTAGCAAACATGAAATCTCTATCCTTGTTCTGATAACATAGCACTCTACCAGCCCAATCAGGAAGCAGACAAGTCATTTTATACCTCCACAAGTATTCAGAAATGACTCAAGGAGAAACTGTCAGTGACATATGCAATGCAAATCATCACGACACCAGAGACACCATATATAACCTGATCACTTCTAGGAAAGTTTTTTTATCAACCAACAATGAAACGTAAAGCAGTTGATACAATAGTGACACTTGCACAGGAAGTCATAAAATGAAAACTTCACTTGACACATAAAGCACAAAAATCTGGTAGTGGTAAAAATTTCACAGAGTAGCCCCTCTAAACAAATTTTGAAACCGTGTTGAATGAACCAGTCACTATACAGGAAGTGGTTTTTCATAAACGATTTACGGCAATAGTATAATTTTAAGCATATCACTGTGCTGTCATCTGTTAGGTGAATACAGTAATAAAAATAAAATTAGTTTGGTGGTTAAAGTTAATCAGAATTTGGTTTACATCTGCATTTGAGCATTGACCTGTAGTTAAACTTTTCAATGCAAAGCTGAAAAAAATTCCTATAACTATTTTCACTTTCTCTTGTTCGGCTACTACAGCAGTGGTGGGTAACCTTGGCCCAGAAGGTTGAAGATCTTGTAAATTGTATCTCTTTAAAAGCAGTCACAGTGCTTGGTGTTCTTCTCATATACCAAATAATGACCTGGTTATACAAAGTAATGAGATGATTCCGTTTTGTACTTAAGGACTCAATGAAAACTTAGAGCACCTACGGACATTCAGGAACAGATCTGCTACTGTATACTGCTATACTGGAGACTCTTTCAGAAGATATCTTTCAAAGCAACATATTTTAGTTTTTGACTTTTATTTTCAGTTTTTGTTGACATTTAAATTTAACCTAAAGTTGTTCATCCTGAGCATTCATGTTTGTAAGTAATTCAGCAAAATAAGATATCATTGGAGGAGATGAATACTTTTGCAAGGCACTAACTAAGCCATTGGGTAATACAGATTTTTTTTCCAATGAACTTACCTACGTAAATAAGATACTGTAGATAATATAGTTTTCTATCTAGCTTATTTGAACTATTGATAAAAATTTCATTTCATTTCTCTTTACACAAAAATGTGGCTGGCTTTCTTAAAAATAGTTTGCTGTATCTATCAGGGACTTCTGTCATCCTTGTTTAGCTTGGTACGCATCTTTTATTTGAATGCAGAAAAAAATCAGGTTAATTTAAGTCAAGGATGCATTGATCATTCAGATTCAAATCCAGAGAGTGCCATTGTTTGAATAAGATGCAAATGTGTAACTCATGACAATAATCTATGTAAATCCTATAAAGCTGACCTATTCTATGTGTTCTTTCTGCAAACTGAAGAATAAAACCATTAGATTAAAAAGGACAAGACATGCTAACATCACTGTTGATGATATGAAAGTATGATGAAATACCAGAAAACTACAATGAGAAAATAGACTGGGAAAATGGTTGATGCTTGTGTCTCTAAATGTAGCTTAAGCATACATGTGTAGTACTTGATGTTATACAGGACCTGACTCAGATACCCAAGACAAAATGGGATAATCTAACTGCACTAAGCTTATATTTTAAAAAGACAAAAATTACTCTTATCTGTATAATATGCAAAAATTGCAGATGTAACTCTTTCTTTATTTATTGATTTTTTACAATATTATTATATATTATACAACATTATCTCCCAATCTCAATACAATCTGAATCTATTTAAACGCTACTGTATGTAAAACAGGACACATTTTCTGCTTCATTTCATAACCATGCAATTCACAGCTGCTCTCTAGACACAGAAAAGGCCGCTTCCTTTTTTTATTATGACAAGAAACTCAAAGGCTCAATCTTAGCATTCAGCATTGTTACCTTTGATGTTACAACCTTTATACTACAAGCAATGTTCTTCTGATTGCTTCATTCCCCACTTGAGCATTTTATATTTTTCAGAACTTGTCGTGTGAGGCACCTGGCAAAAAGAAAATACTGTAGGCAGGTTCTCCTTCTAAAGAAAAAGTTTAATAATAATAATGTCAATAAATGAGCTAAAGAATTAGCTCATTCTACATTTTGCTTCTGTTAGGTTTTTTTATTTTTAATCTGTTGCATTTTTAAACCTGCTTCATGTATTCTGTGTAGTTCTCTGCTATTGGGATTCAGTGCAAACTTGCTATATAAAAGTATAGATATAAAATAGTAATATGAAAATATATAAACAAAAAACTTTTTAAAAAGTAGTAGTTGACTGTGCCTACAATTGAACCCCCCCCATTTTCTTCCCCCACATTTCCACGAAGACATTATTCAGAAGTCCTTTTCAAAGCTTATTTGGTTACCTACTTTGTAAAACCATAAAACACTCAATATCTCAATATGGAAGCAATTAAAATGTATAAAACAAATCTTTATCAGTTGATCTGTTTTCCTCCCACAGTCCAAAGACATACTGGTAGGTTAATTGTTTTTTGGGAAAACTGGTTCTGGTGTTTGTGTCTGTGTGTACCCTGTGATGGACTGGCGTCCCATCCAGGGTGTATCCTGTTTTGCACCTGTTGCTACCTGGGTTCAGCTCCAGAAACCTCCACAACTCTGCACTGGATAAAATGATTTAGAAAATGGATGGATGGTTCATCACTTCTTTTGTGATGAAATATCCATCACGGGAGAAACCATGCTAGCTCCTTTCAAGCAGCGTTTTCTGTATCATTTAAGCAGGACAAGGGTAGCAACACATCTTCATGAAAACTGCTCTTGACCAGACTCCACGAAGACTGGGAGTTCTGACAGAGGTACAAAGAGTGCATGTAAATGTTTTAATGAGTCAGTACTTTCTTTTTCACACAGCTAGTCACCAACAGCACTGAATACTCACTTCCTGTCTCACTCATGCCCTTCTCAACACACAATGAGAGCGTTTGAGTTGTTTCCTCACTGCAGTTTCTCTTCTGAGGACTCCTGCTCAGCAGTCATTTCCTACATATTGGGTATTCACGTGCTGTAACAGGGAGACCATAGTCATTGCAGGAATTACACATTCTCTAAACATACTTTGTCCGTCCAACTGAGAACTCAATTAACAGCCCCAACATTAATCCTAAAGTGAGAAAATTAAGAAAGCCTAAATTGAAAATAATCCTAGGACTATTATTGTAGTTTAAATTAAAATTAAATGGAACACATGATACTGTATGTTTGTCTATGATAGCAACCAGAAGTAAAAATGCATACAGTATGTTGAATTGAGAATCTTTGACACAGGAATAGTATAGCTAAGACAAACCACAGGTCCATTAGCTACTGCTTTATTCTGGATTTGATAAAGCCAGTCATCTAGGAGATTCATAAGTATAGAGAGACAATTTGCCATCTCCAGGATGTTGGGGTGCACACATAGAAAAAAATATTTCTGGAATTTAGTAGAAACACATATATAAAATTGTAGCAATTTATACTCTAGAATCTCACAGCAGATTATAGTGTTATTGAAATTTACAGGTGTTGAGAAAATCTTTCAAATACTGCATACTAGACACATGCAGTATATCCATATTGCTTAAGAGGCAATAACACACATTCCAGTAGACATATTGGTGAAGACTTTTGGTGAAAGGACTTAGAATCAATAGTAGACTCATGAATCCTCTCTCAGAATTAAGGGCAATTGTGAGCACACTATTGAAATAATTTATGAAGTATTTTATCTGGGCAGACATGCAGCAAAAACCCTTTTTGCTTAAAAACAAATTCTCATTTTTAAATGATGTGGCAAAAGCTCAACACAGGAATAATTTCAATATTGCGTATTAAACAAACAAAATTATAAGATTCTCAGGACAAAAATAAATGAGAAAAATCCCAAGTGAAATTATGCACATTACAACTGAATAAATAAAACCTCAGGGAAGAGTATGCAGCTGGAGCCAAGGGATCAGACAGCAAACCTCCAGCCCTTGATAATTTTCTGTAATAACAAGCTATGGGTCGCCAGTGCTCCTGACTAAAGCCTTCTGCCAAATGTAATGTTATGTTCAACCATTGAACAGTGCATAACAGAAATCATTGGATTTAAGTTCCTGTACTCATAAAGGCTGGTTATTTCAATTTTAACAAAATATATCACAATGTAAAAAAATTAAAAAATCTCTATGAACATTTAATCCACAACTGTGCTACAACCATGGTGGTTATTGACACAGGAAATAGAGAAAACTGCAGATAAGTATTTCCTCTCAGTATAATTACAAATTATAATCATTACCATTATTGCTTTTGTTTTCTAGTTTCACCAATATCAGATCACTTTATTAGCCATATACAATTTCTTGCATTAGGAATTCATCTTATTGCATACCCCAGCTTGCTCTCCATGAGACACAGACAGGGAGAGAAGCTTGGAATCAGAGCGTAGGGTAAGCCATTGTACAGCACCCCTGGAGCAGTTGGGGTTAAAGGCCTTGATCAGGGGCCCAACAGAGTAGGATTCCTCTGCCAGCCACAGGATTTGAACCAGCAACCTTCCAACCACAGGCACAGATCCTTAACCACAGTGCCACCACTCCTCCCATATCAAGCAATTACTGTATAGCTCATATTTATATTCTGTTAACACTGTCGATGGCAGTGTATTAGACAGGTGGAACAAGATACCTAAAGAAAATAAAACATTCCAGAATTAGAAAACATTGACTCAGAGAGGAGACAATGTTTTAAAACAAAAGGAAAGAAATATCTCATTGGATAATGGAGAAGATAATCTGGTACTATGACTGCCTCTTTGGAAAAACAGAATGAGAAGATAAAAACTGCCCTCTGGAGGGGACTGTATGAAATGAACTTTAAGCTTTAGATTGGAGACAATTCTGCATTTCATACTAAACAAATATCTAAATAATCTCTCTGAAAAATACTTGTCCCCAAATAAATCATCAAAGGATACTCATACTGATCCATTGTTTGCATTGATACTGTACAAATCCAGTAATAATCTAGTTTGATTTTAGGATACATACCCTGTTTTTATTTTACCTAATGCTAGAAAAATAGAAGGTAACTCCAATGAACTTTCCTGTTTTATTTGTTACTTATCCTACAGTATAGTACACAGTATTTTACGTGATTGTGTTTTTACCTTTTGTGTTATAGTATTTTAAATTAAACACAAATCCTCACACCCACTCATTACAAATGACCCATTTCTTGATGGTAAAGCTACTTGGGTCAATAGATGGAGAGGAATGGACAGCTACAGTCCTCAAGGGATAGATAACTAGTTCAATTAAGTACTTAAGGTCAGACGTGGAATGGAAATTAAAAAACACTGCAACCCTTAAAAGAACTAGAGGAGCCACTCTCTTCATTTGCAGGAAAACAAAGGGTGACATCTGTTTTACACAAGCTAGCTGATTCTCTCAGGCAATGGGGTAAGAATGCAGGTTTTCAGCCATTATTTGCCTTGATTATCAGCATATAGCAAGAATAACAACAGTAACCTTATTCACAGCTTGAGGTCTAATTCAAGTATGTGAACATCTTTCATGGCTACAGGATGCTGAAACTAGTTGAACTATTGTCTCTCTAAAAATATAATTCTAAATCACCTACCTGCAACTTAAAGCTGCAGGAAGTATTTAAATTCACTGACATACAGTAATTCTGGTGAAAAATATTATATCTTGTGGTCACATGTGCTAGGTTCCTATAACTTACAGTTAACACAAGAAACTGAATTACAGATTAATTTTTTATAGAATATGTTTCAAGCAGGCCTACAATAAATGAAGGGCTGGCCTCACAAGGAAGAGCTTCATGTGTCGGTAAGCCCAGACATGAACCCCAAAAATGTCAGATACAGTAGATGGTTATTTTCTCCAATGTGAAAATTTGTCATGCTAAACTTAATTTACAGTTTTGAGGGCATCTATTGGTTTAATCTCATATGTTGGGAAAATAAAGGCGTCACAGCAGAAACGTTGTGTTTCTTTACTTCTCTTTTCATCAAGGAGGAAACTGATTAGGAATGCCACTGTGACAATGACTTTGAAAAAGCTGCTGAGTTCAATGACTGAGATAGGAGAAAATACCTAATGTTTAGAAGAAAATAAATCAATAAATTAAATACCTCAAATTCTGCATTCTCAACAAAGCATTTAAGTGATACTGCACACATATGGCAAAGTTTGTTTTGTAGTCAGATGAGATCTAACTGCAAAATGTTACATACTGTATAGTGCAAACAACACATCATCCAGTCAGCACGATCCCTACTGTCAAGCATGGTGGTGGCAGCATTATGTAATGGGGCTGTTTCTCAACAGCAGGGACTGAGGCTCCTGTCAAGACTGGGAAGAAATGAATGGAGCAAAGTACAGGCAAATCTTAGAGGAAATCTGGCTTCCATCTGCTGGAAGAACTAAAAGTGGGACAAACAAATCCCCTTTCAGCAGACCAGTGATTTCATTGAATCTAATTCAATAAGTTTGCACTTCCTTTCTGAAATAGGTGACATTCCAGGAAGTGAAATCAACTTTTGTCTTCCTAATCAGCATAATACTCAAATTCTCAATTCCATATAGTCTACCAATCAAATACCTGGGTGTTTTGTAATAAAGAAAAAAGGATTCATTTCAGTAATACTGGGCTCTGTATGGCAGTTCACCTTTTGACATTATGCAACCATCTCAAACTACAGAACAACAATGACCAAGTGAAAAGACATTTTTATGTACTAAGTCAGCTAAATATTTCTATTTTGGAGGTTTTGATGTTCCCGTGCAAATTGGCAGCTGATGTTTGATTATATATTATCCTTAAAGAGCACAGACTTTTCTATCTTATGGTTGGGTGTAGATAGCCTTTTCTACATCAGTTTTTCAAATGTCAATGTCACCATCCCTTATTGAATGTTTCCGAAAGATTCTGCTTTGTCTGAAACTAATTTCACATCTCTCGCAGATATTTGACAATGGTCTGCTTACATTTATGCAATGTAAGTGCTTTCCATGTCATATAAAAGGGCAAACGTGTTTAAACAGTTTATATTTTAATATGATTTTATCTTCAAATAATTTTCTTAATTCTTAATAATTTCTTAGTTTTTTTTATACCAGTAAACTGGGTCTTAGTATGGTTTTATGTGAAAAGCATAATCCAAAACTAAATCCCTGATTATCTGTAATGGGGTGGAGTTGCACAACACATCTTACACTCAGTTTCATCACGTTGTGTGTTAAACGAGTTTCAATGGCTCCTTTTTTATATTGGTCAGCTATCGAGAATCGAGAAGTTGCTCTCCGTGGTGCTGAACTGATCCGGAGATCAGAGTTGGTATCCGAAGACTTGACGATTGCGGACATATTATACACTCACGAACAACAGTAAATTATTCCGGGTACTTATTAATAAAATAACAATAACATATATGATCTTTTAGGAAATAGAAAGTATATGTAAACGTTCTATCCCACTAACATCGAATTAGATTTATAAAGATTAAAATTCCACATTATGTATAGTCAGTTGTAAAACAGCAAAGACGCAAAGGTAACGCTTATCAACTACAATTGATTAATACGGTTGTAGGCATATATGTTTTATATATTGTATACAAGGCCATGGTGTAGTGCAATATTTACAAAGGGAAGAGGGGATACTGGAAAATTGTAGGCAAAAGTTAAAATCTACCATTATTTCAATCACTACTATAAAAATTGCACGTGAAAAATAATCCTTCGTTTTTCAGGGCTAGAAACTGTGAAAACTTCAACGGATTTGCGTCGCTAGTGAAATGGAATGTATGCGCATGTTTTAGCCAGCTACCGTCCCTTTAAGAACCCTCGCCCGCCTCCTTCCTTCTGTTTGTTGCAGAACCAGACACTTCATTTGCTGGATAAGGGAGACAGGCGGCTTGTGTACCTTATGATCTCATTTAATCACTCTGATAAATCACAGTGAAGCCCTTACTGCGGAATTGCTGTATCCCTTGGAGGTTTCAGTGGAATAAACAATCTTTTTTCTGGGTATCGACAGAGTTCACGAATCCAAGAAAGGACCAGAAAAGAACAGACCAATTTATTATTCTCAAGCAAAATGGAATGCTGCCATGGATTTGAGACAGACGCTGTTACGCTTTCAATAACGGGATGAATGAAAGAAACATCTTTCTCTTAACAAAATAGACAATATTGTGTCAGTTTTTTTGTGCGTCTTCTCTTGGATTGTGGATAATCAAAAACGTTCAAGACGGACGGGGTAGTGGAGCACAGAGGTAAAAATCGGGGGAACATGAGGGAGAGGGACTTCATGCCCAGTATGGAGAGGGGCAAACCTGCCACATACACCGGGGACAAAAAGGCAAAGATGGCTGCGAAGACGAACAAAAAGTGGGTGAGATTGGCCACGGTTTTTGCTTATGTCTTATCCGTGTCCTTGGCAGCTATAATCCTGGCCATTTATTACAGCCTGATCTGGAAACCGACGTCTGCATCAACAACATCTGGGAAACCTGGGGGGCTCGAGGAGGTCACTGTAGCCACCAACATTTCTAGCACTGAGAACAATTCGTCACAGACAGACCTTTTGTCATCAGTCAATAAAACCATGTCTAATATGAGAGCTGAGCCTCAGACCAAATTATTTCCATGGGAGGATAGCAGTAGTAAAAGTCCAGCAATAATTCCAGACGACATTTTACCCCAAAGCATTCATAGTAGTGCAACAGGACGCTATACATCTACACCGAGTTACACAGCCACGGAAGCCGCAAGATTGCTTATAAAGGCAAAAGAGAGCAAAGCCTCGAAATCTGCAGATGTTTCACAAAACAATCAAAAAATGCGTGCGGAATCTGGAAGCGCTTTACACTTGGCTGCTGACAGGGAGACGAGAGAGGCGCTGAGGCCGATAGCTACCAGTGAAATACATCAACAGCACCTTGATGGAACAGGGACTGGTCCCCAATTCGATAGGCATGTGGCGGATGCTACTCCTAAGAACCAGCAACCTTCTTCGGAAACCCCGGCTGTTGGTACTGCAAGCTCACAAGGACTGCAGAGGGTAAAGACAACTGACCAGGCCGGAAAGGTTCTGACGGATACAAATCGAGAGCTGGATAAAACAGAAGGGTCTTCTTCCTTGTCAGAGGACCTGGTTACTAAGGACACAGAGGATGCAACAGTGAGAAGTTCATCAACTTCAAAACTCATATAATCAGCTAATAACTCATTGATTCCGCTTAAATAAAACATACGCATATATAGCTCCGACTGTAAACGATTACCATTATTTAGACAAGTCACCATATTTTGTTATGCCTTAAACGACTGTCATCTTTGTTTTGGATAGTCGATACTTTTCTTCGCATCACCAAGGTCTGGAAGAGTCACATCTACTGTATGTCAGATCCATTTTATATCATTTAAACCTATATATATATAAAAGAACGGCGCTTTTGCATTGCAGAACCTGTTAAATACAATGTGATTTATATTCTCGACAAAGCCTTTCAACTGACAAAAAGACATGCCGCGGATGAATTGTTTAATTTGTAAGGGGAAAGGCTATTTTTTAATATTATGGTTTGTCTACATATATTGCTTAATACTAATTAACCAGGATTCCACTGGCTTAAGGGAACCGGTATTGAGTTAAGCTCAGGTATGTGCATAGCTAAATATAAAACTATGTAAATGTGAAATATACTGTATTTGGTACTGTACATAAAGCATATTGTAAATGCTCCGACCTGAGTTAAAAATATACAAAATAGATACTTTTTATTAAAATAAGTGTACAATAGGTATATACAGTATCACAAAACAAAATAAAATTCCTTGTAAAAATGCTTTGTGGTTTAAGGTGTTGTGAAACAAAAATAATGCAAAGCTTCTTAATAATAATTTAACCTTGAACTCAATATTGAGAGATTAACCTTTTAAGACAAAATCACATGCATGTGTCCTGAACTATTCTACGCATGTTTTTTTATGTAAGAGGTTTCAATTACCACCCTAAAATCTCTTGAAAACTTTAACTTATTTACTTTAGAAGTAGCCCTGTTTTTCTCTCGATACTACTTTAAGAACAGCTCCCTAGACATGGCGGGTGCGTCGCGAATCTGGTTTACGGGGGGTTTGTTTTGTAAAATGTTGTTTTGCTTTTCAAAAAAGTAAACACTGGTAAAAAGTAATAATTATCCATTAAATTATTTTAAAATTAATCCTAAAAACAGCAAAATACATTTTTGAAGCACCCCATTTATAGAGCACAGTATGATATCAAATACTTTTTTACTAAATATTTTCAAAGATACCTCGGAGCTTGTTATTTTTTAAGCCAGTTAGTAAATTTTGAATTAAGCCATCCAGCACCCTTAGTATTAAGGGTCAACAGTTTTATTAAGGTAATAGTATTTTTTCTCTTTAACAGGTCCATTAACTTAACATAAACAAGGCTATATGCTTCTCTTTGATTTCTACTAATTTGATAAGGTCTTGCTAACATCGAGATGCGATTCTCCAATTATAGGTTGATAAAAGCTAGTTGTCTTTGCAATGGCGCAGATACTACTAGTAGAATAATTTGAAAGGTAATGCACAAAGACAGTAGCTGAAAATTTAGATAGAACTAGATTACTCCGAGTCTGGACACAGTTGTAAATGCAAATAAGCCTTTTTTTTCTTCACAATCTGATTTATTCAATTAGGTTTCGTTTTTCAAAGACTTCAACAAGTAGGCTCGTGCAGTGGAGCAATTTTGACCTCAGGCAGGAGTGAGGATTCATCTTCTTTTTTCAATAACATAAAAGCACAGCTGGAATGAACTGCGTATATATTTAATATAGTAAAATCAGGGAGAACCCTCAACTATAACACAAAAAATGCTATTAATTTATTTCAAAAATGATATTTCTAAAGAACACCTGCTAAATATATCAAACATTTGCAGAAATAATTCATGTACTGTTATTCTCATCATTCCTTTCCCCTTAGTATTTGCTAATATGCCAGCATACAATGTAGTCTTGTATACAGTACCATGCAGCTAGGACTTGAAGTCTTAAAGTGTCCTCTGTGCTACCTTCAATGATTGCAATGCAAAATGCAAAAAAAAGTTTTTTTTTCTTTTAGTTGAGGGGAAGTTGTGAAGGGCTTCTCTAGAATTAAGCTAACAAATGTCATCAACAACAACTGCCGAGATCTAAATATATGACCTTACATTCAGAAAGATAAGGAAGAGTGAAATGAATAAATAGAATTATTTCCCCATTGCAAAAAAGGACGTAACTAAAACACTAATTTAGCATTAATTTATGGTAAATGGTATTTAAAAATACTCATTACATATTACTCATACTGTAATTCACAATGAGTCAGTTTGCATTGGAAGAAGATTAAACACTATTTACTTGGCAAAACAAATCAGTATTTTCCTCTTTAATCCAAAACCATATTTGGATACCTGTATTATGTATGGTTTTTAACACATAGCCATACTATCATTAAGTAACAGAAGGTTCTGTCTTTGTCAAGATGAAATCAGCAAAGGAGTATAGAAAGCTGGCACTTTTATTTTTTTTATTTGAGTCATGTACAGCCTTGTTGAACTTACAGACTTATGTTTAGAAAAAAAAACTCTGCAGCATGTTTATTTTTAGGAAAAATGTGCCAAAGGGCTCTAATTGATTGAAGGCAGTTAAAAGCTAAGGAAAGACAGAATACATGAAACTATGCGTTCCTATGAAACTTACTGTTTTTGTTTTTATTTCCATTTATCAAGTGAAATACAGTATAATGGTTTACACATACTGTATATGTTACTATGAAGTGTTACAAACACTGCTACTGTATTGCCAAAAGATTTTCTTTTAAAAAAATGAAATATCTCCGTGCATAAGAACCTGTATAAAACCAGAAATGGTGTTTGCTGGAGTTCAGCATTCTTGCACTGAAGTAAGTTGATGCATATTTTGCAGGGTGCTGAGTTTTCACCATTTTCAGTATGATCTGAATTAAATTCACTATTGCATTGCACTTCCTGTTTTGGAAAAAAAAGTGCAATCTTATTTCTTTATGATAATTCTTCATCAGCTTCAAGATTTCTGGATGGAAACTACATACAGTAATACTGCTAGTTCAGTATAAATGGGTACAGTATAGTCTGTATTTGGTGCTTGTCTACTGTATTTTAATATAATTAAAAGGAGTTCACTTCAGAAGGGATGTCACCCTCCCTCTTCCCCGATGACTGTAATTGCATAACAGCTAAAAACCAAGGGGAAGCATAAGAGGATTTCTGCATAATCTCACTAAAGAGCTATATGCATATTTACTCTTTCAGTGTGAAGTTTATTTTTTTATAAGCAAAGAGGAGATAAAACTGCTAACATCCAGCCAACCACTGTGTAATAAATGCAGCAAGATAAATATGCCATTTACAATAAAGTAGCACTTTAATTACTTTTGCTGCACAGGTCAATTAAAACCAGCATCAGGTCTCATATTTCAGAACAAAACTATATGAAGATAATTTTGTAGCAGAAGAAGCACTGGGGTAATGCATATTGTGCTTTCTCTACCAGACCTAACTTATTCAGAAAAACACAGAAAGACTGGATAGAGGAACGTGTTAGTCATTATCTTGCAAGCACCTGATGAACAGTGAAAGATTTAACTGAATAAAACAATTTTTATGTGTAGCTGTTACCTACTGTAAAATAAGTTTTCATTTTTGTCTTCAGGCAGTGATACAGTAGAAAGAGAGATACATATTTAATCTTGACTAGCTCCTTGTTGAGGACTTTCAAGGTACTTTTTGGAGGACCATATTAGATTTTATTCCAATGTATTAATCTTTGTTTGATCTAAGTCTGGAGAAATGTGTTACTTAATGAAAATAATTTAATAAGTCCTTCAAGAATCTAAATTTGAAACCTTGCACATACTACTCCTTCAGTAAATGGTGTAGAATATTTTATGAGACCACTACAGTATACTGTATATATTTATGGAATATGTTAGAAAGAATTTCACACTGATGTTCCTAAAACAACATTTTGTGTCACATCATGAATCCCAATGTTGCAGCTTTAGCTATTAATGAAGTTGACTAAAGATGAAGTACTGTATAAGAAAAGAAAAACAGAAAAAAGAAAAGTGATAAGAGAAAAAAAGGTAAGTGAAAGAAATAAAATTTATATAAATGGTACTGTATTGTATATTGTACATCAATAACTTTAATTTATTGATTGTGTGAGATCAGGTCTATAAAATTACACTCCAATGCTGGGGTTGGGAGTTGGTTGAATTACTGTACCCAAGGGGATGTACAGATCCTTCTCATATCTGAATGCAATAATGCACCGTACTGCCTAATGCAAACTACAAAAAAGATATAGTAATAAGTCTGAGTTACAATACCTCTGATATATGTCTCTGTACTGTATATGTGCTGTAGAAATCAAATGTTACAAGGAAAGTGTAAAATATTACACTTTTCATTAAAAAGCAAGTTTTAAAAGATAAAAGAAATATTCAGGCATCACTGGACTATAGGGAGGCACTCTGTTCAAACACATGATTTTTGGACAGCATTTAATGTTTATTATAACATTTAAAGTATGTATTTATTTTTTTGGAGGTACAGTATAATGTGACAATTATTTTTTTCCCTGCTACAGTATGTGGGGGAATACAATTTTCAGTCAGTTGCTGTAGTAGTAGATTTATTTTCCAATTGCAGGATTTCTGCAAGTCCATTTAATTCCTGAAATCCATAATACTTATCCATGGAGCTGAGCACAGCAAGCATCGCTAGAGTTATGTCAAATTGCAAACTGTGCTGTTATTTGCCTGGAAAGAGTTTAGAGTCCAGGACCAGAATGATTCCTGGTCTGAGAAATGTCATACACAAGCAAGTTAAATGTATTGATTCTCTACAGTTCTGAACAGAGGTGTTTGCAGAGGGATTTGATTCAATTATTTTAAAACCCTCGAAGGTATTCCAAGTCAACCTAATGGACTATTTCCAGCTCTGCAATGAGAACCCGTGGTCACATGTGGCAATAAAAAGCAGAAGCACTGAAAGTAGGAAGTTCTTCTTCACAAAAAAATCTCAGAGATGCTAGGAAAAATGCCCCAACTATGTTATTGAAGCTGTTTTTTTTTTTTGGTCTCAAGAGTTGAAAGGAATTTGGAATTTGATTCTTTTTTAGGTTGACAATAAAATAAATTAGAGTTGTTTGGTTTAATATTGTTTCTAGCCTTGTGTTTTTAAGAAACGTTTCATATGAAAGGAAGCTGCGTGCAGTCTTTCTCCTCTCGTTAGCATTATGATTAAAAACTATTTCCAACAATATTCTTTGACATGTATCCACACTTTCACTTGACGATTTGTTCAAACACCCATGACCCTTTGTGTATAACATGCTGGCTCTTTTCAGCTTTGAAGTGAGCTTTTCATTAATTTATGCTTGCTGGTCCTAGTGTCGGAGCAGAGTGTGAATTATGAAATCAAGCAAATCTTCAGCATGTTTTAACACTTCTGTGAGCAATGTCCTATACTGCTCTCGGCTTCTGTTTATTTTTTAAAATGCATAAAAGCAAAAAAAAATGTTCAATGTAAGTAAATTAAAAAAAAGCACTCTTTGCAAAACACCATTACAGACATTGTAAATTATTAATGCTGGGGAAAATGAGTGATGACTCTGAACTACAATCATAATAAGATTTTTAGTTTACAGCAGAAAACAGTTACAGACAAATGCTTTATTCATTATAACAAAGAGAACCAATAGGTCCTCTTTAGTTCTGGATTTCTTATGTGGAAATTCTGCTTTTACTTGTGTAGATGTGTACAAGAACAAGTGCCAACAATCAGCAGACCATTCAACAGCCCTCAACTCTGAGAATAAAAGCGACCTCACAGGTTTTCCAAACACTCAAACAGGCTGCAGGTTTCGAACCGAAACAAAAGATCATTTAAATTAAGTGTTTTATCCCTGCTGACTTAAAGTTTGTGGGAATTTAGGGAAATCCATGTATTTAGGAACTGGTTAATAGAATAAAACAGTGAGAACAGTTAAGGGGTAAATGACATCAAACTGGTTAATAATTGGGAAGTAATAGGTGGAGTACCACCAGGATTTGTATTAGGGCCATTGCATTTTATATCAATGACTTAGATTATGGTATGTTAAGTGAACTAATCAAGTTCATATAAAATACTATATGAAGCTTAGCAAACAGAAACCGCTTATATTAGAATTCAAAACTGGAAAAACATATGGCAGATAGCATTCAGTGTAGAAAAGTCTAGAGAGTTACATGCAGGTAGTAAAAACCTAAACTAATAACGAAAGATAGGCAACACTGACCTTGAAGAGGCTATCTATGAAATAGATTTAGGTATTTGTGTTAATACATAATTTACACCTTCTAGACAATGTAGGAAAACATTTAAAAAGGTAAATAGAATGTTAGGATATATCACTAAAATGGCATACTTTACTTCTAGAGGTGTATCAAACAAAATTGCACAATTCACTTCATTTCAGACTTCATTTTGAATATTGTGTTCAATTCAAGTCACTACATTACAAAAAATATACTGTTACACTGAAATCAGCCCTAAAAAAGCAACCAGATACTGTACTTTCCAAAACTGGAAGTAAAAATGCTGTCTTTTCATTATAACATTTTCATGTACTGCAGTCACTGTGTAAAAACTGTCTCTGATTTTACTGTAAGACAGTAACACTGCACATACAGTACACCTTCATACCAAAATCTAAAATTCACAGTAGTTTAAAGTGTACACACCAGTGGAACCAGTCATTATTTCTGGCTAACCAGACCCTGTGCTTGGGAAAGTGCTATGATTAGATGCTAGAGGAGTGACGTACATGCTCAGTGGGGAAGAAGACTTTTT